>NW_020447275.1:1140800-1216471 GCF_003343035.1 Apteryx rowi | reverse complement strand
TAGCGGGGCCGCGCGGGGACAAACGCCGCGGGCGCGGGGCTGGACAGCGCCGGCGGGCGGGGAGGGGCCTCGGCCCCCTCCAGCGCCCTGCCTCCCCCTCGGCCTGCTCGGCCCCTCCAGCCCCCCCGCCCGTCGCCTAATCGCTCAGCAATTAGGAGAGGCGCCGCGCTCTGTTTATTGGCATCCGCCTTGGTAACGGCAGCAGTTCGGCCGCTCTGTCACTGCTCGGCTGTTAAGGGCGGCGCGGCCGCGGCAGCAGGGCCGGCAGCGGGGCTCGCCCCGCACCGCACCGCCCCGCACGGCGTCGCGTCGCGGGCCGCAGGGGCGCGCGGGGAGAGGCGAGGGGCGAGGAGCGCACCCCCGCTGGGCACTGGTCGCGCACACAGCTACACGCGAGTTAGACGTGTGCACCTACAAACCAGCTGCACACACACAGCTGGAAACGGTGATTTTTCACACGGTGGGGACAGTGCTGTTTGCTCCTGATGCTTGCAAATTTTTTACTCCACTTCTCTGATTCTTAACGGGGAAAATGCCATTTCAGTGATTTTCTGATAAGAGGAAATCTATTTGGAAAATAGCTGCTAAATTTTAAAATATTGAAAGTAGTTTGTATTGGATATGGAAAGTAAACAGTAAAGAGTGAAAAAAGGTGTTTTTTTTAACTTAATGTGGAGTTCAAGTTGTTGCTACGTCTGTTGCTTTTTTTTTTTGGGGGGGGGGGGACTCACAGAGTTGCTACTTACCACTCTGTAACACTGAAATTCAGAGCATTCCCCTGAAAACTCCCATTCGGAGATTTGCTATTATCCCCTCTACATCTCATCACTACAGTCTGGGTAGTAACTGAACCATAACTCTATTCCGCATTTCCAACCCAACGTTGGATCAATCACTTCTATATCTGATTTGCTATAAAAATGCAAATGGGCTTACTCCGTTTAACTGGCATTCCCTTTAAATAATTCACCTACTCTGTTTGACTTCCATTTAAATAATAGCATCACTGTCATTTAGGAATGTTCTTTGGTAACTGTGGCTACATCCTAGAGGTGAGTGCAAGCCCAATACTGTAGGTTAATAAGTTCTGGTCTGTTCATAAAGTTGAAGAAGTTGAACTACAAGAGTTACCACCTGGCCTGCCCATAATAAATAGTTTAGTGTTTGRCATCAGATTAATTCAGACCCAGATAGGTTTAACTCAGAAAAATACGTTATTCTTAAATAAAGTATTTATATTCCATATAAGTAATATTCTCAAATGGTAAYATTTGTTAAGAATATCACATATAATAATATTTCAGCTAATTACAATTGTTTTCCTGAAGTCACTTACCAGTGGAGAGACGGTGAAACCAGCAGGTGCACAGCTTCATAGCAACGGTTATTCCTGCAGTTAGCTCGCAGCACAAGAGACAGCACCTTTGGGGATTAGAGTGTTAAAAGCTACATCAAAGTAGTAACTATACATTTTCTTTTCTGAATTTTGCAATAATATTCTCCATGCTAAAAATATTGTCATTTCACTTTCATGGATACAAATATCTGAAGTGTCTGATTGAAGTGTATTTTATTTTCCAATAAAAAGTAAAGGAAAATGATTTTCTTTTAAAAAGCACTTTTATCCTGTTCATTATACCTTATGAAATATATATCTGAAGTTACTGCAGAGTATCTGAAGCAATATAACAGGGAAATCTCAGCTTTTACTGAGTGAAAGTAGCTCACCTCAATGGCCTCTCCCTTTGTCATACATGATTAAAATTTGTGTTGACCCAACAAGATGGAATGCACCCTTGCTTACATTTCAGGCGGCAGACAAACAAACAMTGTATTATAAGGCTGCTAGAAAAAACTGAATTCCTGAATTGTTAAGCAGTACATGGCACAATAGTTTCAGCAAGGTTCTCCCAGTACATGTAGTACACAGTTTTAGAGCTTTAGTATCTTAGCTGAACAGAGGGGAAAAAAAAGGAAAAAATAAAGGGGCAAAGGAAAGAGAATACTAAATAAGAGGTAACTAGAGTAGCAAAGGAAAACTACTGGATTTATGCAAATATATGATATTAAAAGGTAGCTGAAAGTAAATCAAGTTTAGCAGAGTTAATAAAAATCTTTTAAATGGCTTTTTTTTTTAGCTTATGTG
This sequence comes from Apteryx rowi, assembly GCF_003343035.1. Classification (NCBI taxonomy): domain Eukaryota; kingdom Metazoa; phylum Chordata; class Aves; order Apterygiformes; family Apterygidae; genus Apteryx; species Apteryx rowi. Next base: position 1,214,325 of record NW_020447275.1, on the reverse strand, counting down.
GCCTTCTGGGTATCTTTCTAAGAGTCTGACACCTCCCACTGAAGTGAGTATTGACTCTTCCTAACTTCAGTAAGGACTGATCCTTAAGAAGGGAAATTTAAAAAGCCAGCCTTAAAAATATTTTCTAGACATATCACTATCACCTTATTAAATTGGCCTTTGAAACCAATATTATTCAAATAGATAGGCCATATTTCCAGAGTTTAATATTAGACCTCAGCTATGCTCCATTTAGTACCTGAAGTTTTAAGAACTAAGGTAATAGATGAATCAGTTACTCCACACAAATTAATATGCATTCCTTTTATGCCAATGTAGACATGGTTATTTTTTCCTTAAGAAAGATTATTCATTTTCTAGATGTATACACATGGGACTCTATTTTGGTCAGCCCTAGAATAATCTGAAAACAAGTGAAATTGGCTCCTGTCACAGTTTAGAGATAAACCATGCTTCTCCCCCTTTTGGGAACAATTTCAGGACATTCCCACTGAAGTTTCGGCACTTGTGCTGTCCTTTTTCCGGGGGTGGGGGGGAGATTGTCTCATTTTTCCCTGCATCGCATGAGCCACAGGGCRGAGCCCCCAGCTGCGGCATCTGTCTGTCTAACCTGGGCACAGCTCCTCCACTTCCGCTCCTACCAACAGCTAGCTATGACCAGGCGTACCAATGCTAAGAGAGCTTTCTTCAAACAAAGGCTTATTTAATTAGAAACAAGGCCAGTTTGGGAAGAGCCCAGTTCCTTAAGTCATCTCTCTAGTCTTTCTGGCATCCTTTCCAGCCTGGCTTCAGTTTCAGTTCAACAAAAAATACGTTATAGATCAAGCAGAGCCTGAGGTGACAGTGACATGAGAACATCTGTGACAGGCCATTTCCTGGAGGAGAGGTCGTACCTGACTTGCCAGGTATAGAAGAAAAATCACATGCTTGACCACTGTGAATCATCCAGGTGACTCCTTTGAGATACCTAGAGTGCAGATTTCTGTTCCCCTGCACAGCTGCAGTGTAACTGCGTTATTTCTGCCGTGTCCCTCCCACCCCCAGGAAAGCAGGCCATGAGCCAGCTTGCACAGCCACCAAAGCCACCTCGAGTAAGGGCAGGAGGGCTTTGTCCAGGCTGGGTGATAACAAAATATGTAATCTAATGTAATGCAGGGCTGTTTTCAGGGCTTTTTTGCCCCATTGTCTCTGGCCAGCTGTCTGACTAGTTAACTGCCTTTTGGGGTCAATTAGAGCAGCATTGCTCTTCTGAAGTAATTGCACACTTACAGTGTGCAGCCTCTTTTTATGACCAGAAGCAATCCCCCTATTCAGGTGTGAGAGGTTTGAATATAACCTTTCCCAGCTCTCGGTGGTTGCTCCCAGCCTGCCTGTGTTGTAATTTACCTCCATTGTGTCTGGGTTGAGCTGACCCGGCTCGTTCACAGTCTCATACAGGCCCATCAGTTGTTTATCCCTTTTGGTAGCCTGTACAGAGGAAACACATTGAATGCATCTGTATTCCTTCTACTGAAAGGTTCAAGCTGAAATTATCTGTTTCCTTGCCAGGAAACTTGAAGACCAATARCAGTAGGAAAGCAAATATTTCTTTCAAATAAATGGCATCAGTTAATAGGAGAATAAGCATTCAATATTACCCCAATACAACAACAATAGTAAGGCAAAAAGAGAAAACGCATCAAAGCCTCACATGGATGATGATACTTTCTCATACTATATTTCATCTTTTTAGTTCAAAAGGTTAAGTACAAGTAAGAGCCACATATAAAGTAAAACAACCACTGAGAAAGCTGCAGTGCTCCTCTCGGTCAGTACAACACAGTCTTGACCTTCATGCCATAATACTAAGCCAAAGTTCTTGAAAGGAGGCATTGTTTCAAAAGAACAGTTTTTTCAAGGATGAAAAATGCCTATTAAGGAATAGGCTGACACCACTGAGGTCAGATTATGTTTGACATGTGACATCTAAATTTCTCTATCTGGATGGAGAATTTCTGAGAGCTCTTATTCCTCTGTGCCCCTTAGCTGGGCTTTGAACAGAATCCACTATAAGTGTGTACTAAAGGAAAGTCCACAGTAAAGCTTTAGATATCCTTCCCATTTATCTAAATATTTATCTTGTGTTGTAATGCGTTAATGTACATGCTTTTCTCCTTTGCACCTGCAAAAAGTTATTTTTTTCTCTGTTAAGTGTGGCATTAAATAAGCAGTAGATGAAGTAACAACAGTTCCCGCATACTGGTAGCAACACCAGAGGAAACAATTACAAGAGGTGGAAAATTATGTGGGTTATCATATGATGCTACAAATCTAGTAAAAGCCCGCTTACAGATGCACAGGAATTTTTACATCCCTCACAGCACAGAGCATAATGAGCTTATAAAGTGCCAGTATCTTTAACTATTTGCCATGACAGTGACAATGTGACACTAACAGCTGCAGTGTCATCACAGTGGGTGAAATTCAGGAAGCATCCTTTGAGCAGAAGAACAAAACAGGAAATGCTCATCTAAATTTTTTTAGGCAACCTGACTTCTCAAAGCTTGTAAAGTGCTCCACTTATATTACTTTCTCAATGCAGGTTCATTCGAGGGGAAAAAATGTCATAACAGGGCAAATATTAGCAGCACATGAAAATGGCAAAACCTTAGCCTTCATCTTCAACTTTAATTTTGCCATTTCTTTAGTGATTGGAGTCTTTTAGCTCCATCTACTGGTACCACGTAAACTGCAATGCCTGTAGCAGGCCCAGAGAGCCCGCTACTGAGGCAATATTCGCAGGGTCAAACCACGGGGCAGGCAGCTGAGCCTGGAATTGCACATTTAGTGTGACCCTTTCCAGGCTGCTACTGCAAAGTCAGAAGATCCTAGGCTATGTGACGATACCGACTGGTACCAATGTTTAACGATGCCTGCAGCTGGAACACCTGGTCAGGGGCCCTGGCACACCAGTTGATCTAATCAGCCCGTGCAGTGAGAAAGGCCCCGACAAACGTGGGTATCTACTGGAGAGATAAAGCATGTTGTCTTCATAAAGCTACTGAAAGTCTCAAGTACCTTCAAATGTGCTCAAAAACCATAGAGAATCCACAATAACTTCCAAGCATTTACAGAAGTCATCATTCACGCTTAAATTAGGCTGCTTTTCCTCTTTATAACACAGGCTCATGCTGAGTAACGGGATTACATGTATTCTTCCTGAAAGGAAAAGCAGGAACAAGGTTATCGACTCTCCAGAAGCACACAAATCATGCCAAGCGACATCTGAGATGCCCTAAGGTACCTGCAACAGCTACGTGGGGGGGGCAGATACAACAGAGGACCTGGAGGAAACCCAAGCCCTTCGTAGCCGGCCACTGAGGTGGGCAGGATACTTGAGGACATTTCAAAAGGCTCTAGGAGCTTACGTTTCGCTAGGTAACACAGTTGTGCCCAGATTGTCAAATCCCTCCAAGCTGCCCTTTTTAGAACTATGTAATATCAAATATCCTAACACTAATGCTCCTAAGATGGTTACCAATAAATGTCTGGTTAAAAACAACAACAAAAAACCCAGACAGGTTCCCTGGTCCAGTTTTCTTTTTTCCACAGTGTCCCAAATCAGTTCCTTTTCTGGCTCTAGAGAAGTACTTCTTTCCGAGTCAGTATGTCAGTCCTGCCACAGTGGGGATCGGCCTTTCAGAGTTCTCCACTGAAGTCTTCACTGATTTAGCCCAGGTGAGAGTCTAGTCAAATAATCACATATCGGTCAGGTCATAACAGTAAAGCTTATTTGTATATCTTCTCAAGGATAATTCAGTTTACAGCTATTTACCAAGCTATTTTTATATCCAACAGCTTTGATGTATATTTAAAAACCGTTATGTGTTTATTTATTGTTATATGTCTATTTATATGGCCACAGCTTTATTAGAAATGCGACTGCTCTGTCTTTTCCTTAATTGGTGCATAAGGGTTAGACAGACTTTTGGAAAACTCTGCTATGTTCTGACATTAGCCATATACAAAGTAAGCTTATTTGACAAACACTTTCAGTTTGGTTCTCTCATATATTTGAATTTAAGCACAGTCTTCTTCTAGAAAGAAAACAAAGGGGAAAACATAATTTCCCTCTTTCCCCATAATATCAGATTGAGAGCGCTATCATGAGATACATAAACTCTAACTGTTTTCTACAGGATACTTAACGGAAACAGATAGGTGTAATTGTGGTTTTATGGAGGTCTTACCTAAAATGCTTATACTCAGCTGCCACATTACAGTTTGATTCTCTGTTATAAATACATATATTAATCTTTGTAAAGGTCTGTACAGATTTTAAGCTAAAGGGGAACATACAGTTTGGTAGCTACTTCAGAGGGAAAGAAAACACATTAAAACTAAAAGGCACAATGATACGGGAACCTCTGGGACCTGAGAGAGGAGAGTTCTTGTTGCTTACAACTAAAATCATGCTGCAATCAACAGAGGGAGCCAATTGCCTTGTTTTAGAAGTACCAACTCCGCTTAACAGCCTGCCTGCCAAACCTGCGCAACACTTCCCCCCAGAGGGGTGCATCTCCCATTAATGGGGGATAGATAACAGACAGACAAAGGATAGATGAGAAATAGCCTTATGGATGTCGCTTGGTCCAAAGGGAATGTTGGGAAAAGCTGAGCTTTGCTGCATCACGCAACTTTACTGACCCCTCCAGGCTGTGCCACCATCTCCAGGAGCAAGCAATACCTAAACACTTTTGAGGACCCTAGGAAAACACAGAGCTGGTTGCAAACGGCTAACTGAGGGAGAAAAAAAGGTTATCTTCCCCCTTGCCCATTACCTCTGTGTGAGCATCTTAATCTTTTCATATGAGATGTGGAAGCACTTTTGCTCAAACCATTGGGGACACAGGTATAAACAGTGTTTTATTTCTCTGACTATTGTAAAAAAAGAAGAAAAAATCAAAATCAAACAATGATATTGCAGTGCCATCCCCATAGCATTGCCCTTCTGCATTTACCCACCTTTACACTTGAATTCTCCTTTTGTTCCCATGTGATGAGACACTGTAACACAAAGCAGAAACCAGCTAATTATCAGGAAGCATTTTAAAATCAGAACTGCAGTCTTGACACTGTAAAGTACTATGAACACAGGAGCCAATGCTTTGGGGGTCTCCAGCTCCAGAACCATTTTGTTGTATGGGAATTAAAATAAAATATGCCCAAGATTAGAACTCACAGTCTCCATCACCCCCGTTCCAAGAGTCTTTTCTTCCTGATATCTTCTCCCCTTATTTCTCACCCTTCATAAGGGAGGGTCTGAAGGCTAAACTAGCTGAGTGACTTCAGCTAAATCAGTCAGTCTTCATTGCATTTGCACATCTACTGTTGAGGAAACAATTTGATCAGCTGGTCATTTAATGACAAATTGCTGCATCAGTAATGCAGGAGACCTTAACTCAGAATAAGGAAAAGGGTGTTACAGGACTGACAGCTGGGAAGAGGGAGGGAACAATATAAACTTATTTGTAAAGTGCACATGCATTATTTGGAAGCAGTAAAATACAGTAAGCACAGAATCAAGCTAATTCTGGAGATATCTTCTCTACTCTAACCAGAGAAGTAGAAGACTGAGTTCTGTGGAATATAAATGCACTCAGATATTTACAGTATTTCCCAATTAGGACCAGTGAAAGGACAGAAATTATATTCTCCTTCCCTTAAATATGCCTCTGCTGTATTAGTCATCCAGACAGTAGATGAAGGCTGTGCCGGAGCTCTGCTTTTCCCAGCTCAGGGGCTGAGTGTGTCCCAGGTGCTCGTCTCCCTCCAGCAGGCTGCCGCTGGGCCAGCCTCCGCAGTGCCGGTGGGATTAGAGGCCTCCCTCATACTGTGCACGTGTGGGGCGCGGGCTGGCATGATGCAACGCGACACAGCGCAAGTGGAGAGGGACCAGCTTGGAGCGTGATGCAAGAGCCGCGACCAGGCAGCGAGGCAGGCGGCTCAGAAGGGCAGTCCCGTGCCCAGCAGACTCGTGCCAGTCAGCAGCACAGCACTGCCGAGGTTTTTGTGGCATTTGGGAGGTCAGAAAAAAGAGATGAAGCCTTTCTTTTTACTTGAATGGTATATTACTTTGAGGAGGCCTTTATGAGCACATTCTCTGAAGGGAATCCATTCTGCTTGCAATTATCCTGGGATAACCTCATACAGGTGGAGACAATCRTTGTAGTATCCAAATTGCCCATGCCAGTGTGGCTGCTCCTGAGCTGTGAGAAAGTTTTGCAGCAGTATATTGAGTGCTGTCTGCTTCTCCTTTGCTAGATACAACTTTCTTGTAGGTAAGAAAAGGAACGTGTGATTCCCAGTGCCACTCCAGAGCTGGAAACACAAATCTCATGAGCCATCTGCAGAGCACAGCAGTGCACTGCCAGAGCTGAATCCCCWCCTCTGTAAGAAATGCCTTTGGCTTTGGACCCCAGACCTGAACGTCTCACGCTACTTCAGTGTAACACCACAAGAGGTTAATACTGCAACCAGTGCTGAGGGCCATATTCACTATACATCTCTGCCACTCACTTGGCTCCATCAGCTGATCACACTTCTGTTTTTCACAATTGTAAATGGGAAATATTTCTTAAGTACATCACAAACATGGGTGAAAGCCAGTTTGCCAATGCTCCTAAAGCCCTCGGAGACCATGGAGAAAAGAAACAGAGAAGGAGCCCGTGTTTAAGGCACTGACTTTTTTTCATATTTTTTCTCATAAAGTGAAGCCCATCTGTATGTTGGAATATACTGTCCTGCAGACGGCCAAGGTATTTACAACTATGTGCTAAGATGCAGCACAGAGTTGAGTTCAAGTAGAAAGTGAGGATGAATTCTGAATTGATTTTTCACTTTAAGTTCTATATTGTTGCTTTATTTGTACTCCAGAAAAAAATATCCTAAGGTTTTTGTTTACCTTTAATTTCTGTGATTTACAGAACACTTTTGCAAAGCCTGCTGGTTTTATAGGTATGGTCACATTCTATTAGTATTTTCATTATAGAGATTATAGGTGTTTTCCATTTGCTGTTCAGCTGCAGGAGAAAACTGTTTAGCTTGGCCCAGTGATCTGTAAATTCAGAAGTGTTGCATCATGCACCACAGAATATGCAATACAGTATATACATGAGCATAAACTGTTTCCTTCTGTTAAATTTAGGTCTGTTTTAATGCTGCTGCAAGAAACATTAATAACTATAAGAAAGAGTGAAAGTATGGTTACCTATAGAGTGAACACACTGACTTACAAAGTACAGTATGATCCAGAAATGAGTACATAAAATATYCCTCCACTCCAATTCCTTATCTTGCCTAATATAACACACTTTATCTGTCTTATTTTCAGTGTCTAAAGATAGCACTGTTCTGGTGCTTTTTCATTATTGCACTGTACAGACATTTGCTGGGTCTAATCTAAAACCAGATCAAGCTCTAGCAGTTTCTATGAGAATAATTCAATGCTTGAAAGACTGTTAGAACAGTATGTTTATTCAGCCATGAGAGAAGTTCAGCCCAGTGCAGGCAGTCAGCACAAGACCTGGCAACCAGCAAACTCTGTTATAAAGTCCATGCATGGGAGCAAACCTCACCCGGTTTCAGAGTTATGGTCCACACAGCTCTGTTTTGAATATTTTACAATGTTTTCACTGTAAATTTCCCATAAGGGGTCTTCTGACCATATTTGTGCTTTATCAAGAAGCTCTACCAAGTCTACTATAAAAAAACGAAAGAGCACCAATGCTGGTTTTYCAGAGCAGGGTATCATGGAATAACGAGCAAGTACTGAATTTGTAAGAGATGAAAGAACTACTCCTGCTCTTCACTTCATCATAAGCAAGAGTAGGCTGATAAGCAAAGATGGAAGAAAAATGTTCAAGTATGATTCATTTCCTGCCCCAATGTCACTGTCTAAAAAAATGGTGGCTTTTTAAAGTCTAAAGTGAATTCACAGCTCTGTTAGTGAGAAACATTGTCAAAAAGTCATTCTAGTGTGGTAAATAATGCTCACCTCAGAACATTAAGTAAGGGAGTGTTGCAATAAAGGACATATATTACATCAGCACAGACCATATGGGAATACAGCACCTATGTCATGCCTAAAATACTTAAGTGACATCTTTATCACCTGTGCTGGAAACCTGGACTCCCTCACAGACCTCCACAACAAATTTAATAACCTTTGCCTCAGTGTCAGGCTGCCTCTGGGATACTTCTGTACTGACACAGTTTTCCTAAACATTATAATCAAGGTCAAGAACAGTAACTTACAAACTACAATACACAGCACAACCATAAATCGGTGTTGCTACTTCAGTAAAACTATGAACTATCTGAAACAATCTCAAAAAGCTGTGAAATACTCCCTGGCCTTCAGGCACTACCCTGTTTGCTGTGGGAATAACACTTGCATATCGCATCTTCTTAATCTAAAAAGGTCTTTTCTTTCAAAAATCTACCATGACGCAGAATTTACATAGAATCTCRTTACAAACTACACCCTATGCAGGGAGAAGTTGTTTGAAAATACCTCATTTTCAAACACGATGAACCAAAATGGAGCAAGTGGAGCTAGATGCTGGCAACGGATTAGAGCATTGCAATTTCGCATCTCCACAGTAAGGACTCCCACCACAATAAATACTCTTCACAACAGAGCCAGCCAAATCCTATTTTCCTACGGTTGCATATCCCAGTATAAACTTCATCCAATTTACTAAATGCTCTCATAAAAACTCAGCAGATGAAAATACACATAACTACATGCCAAAAAGAACTTTCATAAGCATTTAGTAAAGGACAGTAACAGACAGCAGAGTAACATTTCTCACAAAACAATCACTCCACTTCTCATCTCTTGCTCCTGATCTACAAGGTAGTTTCAAAAGATGTGCGTCTTCCTTAGCTCCCACAGCTATCAACTATTTTTATTTTTCCTCAGATGGTCTCAATGATATCTAATGAAATTCAGAGAAACTCAGATGATATTTAGTTTTGAAGTTTATTGCCTGTATTTCACACTTGAAGGAACTGTGTGCCCAAAAGTTTGCCTATTTTTTCCAGTTTATATATTAAATACAAAGTTACCTATATCTACAAATTCTGTCTTAACTATGTTTTAAAGAGCATTACAGCTCTAAAACAACCACTGAAAGAATTCTTTTTCCCTCAAGCCAGTAGGCCGCCAGGTCAGAAAGTTTATGCTGATAGTTTTATACTCCCACAAACAAATTGGGAGGAACCAATAATGATAGAAAAAAATTTGCAGGCTGCTTGACTTTTTTGCTAATAGCATGTTTTTTTTCTATTTTTTTGAAATTATTCTATAATTCTTCAACTTTCAGCATTTTCAATTTTAAAATATCTTTTTTGATTCCTTCTGATCAATTACACTGGAAAAGTTTTTTCATCTTACTAGCAAGTGTAATGTTTCATGGCATTTTAATGCATACATACATGTAAACTACAAACATTTTTTGTTACTTGTGGATAGTGCCTTTGGTTGTCACTAATTTGTACTAATTGAAAAACAAAAAGCAAAAATATCTAATTGATATTGAGAATTCCAGCACAAAATAGAAAACCGATTGCCTGTGTTAGCATAACTGCTTTTACAACCATTCTGCTTTGCCATCACTAATTATCAGTAGCTGAGCTAATAAGTGCTAAATGATGTTATATAATCCGTATATGAATTGAAAGCAAAAGTATTTAGAGCAAAAACTTCAGATTGATGTGCAAAAATACATTTCACAAATTTTATTGTTCAGCAAAGCACATTACATATACAAACATGCAATCATTCAGTAATCTGAATTGTTAAACACCTGTTTGCATTAACTCCAACGTCATTCATTCTGCTTTAATCATACTGGAAGAAGTACAACTTTGAAATTGTCTGTAGGGGAATGAAAGTCAAATTTGTAGCTGTCATTTCTTCTTCTACAGACCTATTACTGAAGTGTAATTAATCTCTTTTCCAACTGCTTAAGCATGAAAAGGATTTTCCCATTCTATGTGTAACCCATTACCAAATTCTGCCCTTGGTTGCATTTCCAGGAGCCTAGCGCACTCACTGGGATTCCCACAGTGTTCCTGGCAGATGTTTCTGCTATACTTACTTCTAATGGGAAATTTCAGTGATTCCTCCCCACCCCCCTTCCTACATACTCTGGATTGTGAGGCAGTCTGCACGATAGAAGAAAAACAAACTACCAAACCTTTCCCCTGTGTTTGGGCCACACAGGCTGTTCTGATTTTAGAAGAGACACCCTTCCTTTCATACCTGTCAGTGCCTGTACCCGTGTGTCGCTGGACTTCAACATCCAGAGGAARCACAGACACTGGTGGCACGGTGCCGCAGCAGACGGACACCACAAGCCAGCCCCCTCTGTGATGGATGATGTTACGTCTTATGACATACGCTGCATTCTGAAGTTGCTGAGCCCTGGATTTGGTTTTGAGAGTCAAGCTTATAACTTCAGGGTTTTTTCTGCTTACTAGCGTGACGCAAAGCTTATGAATATTTTCTTAAACTATTGCTATGCCTTAGAGAAGTAACTGAACCAAGTTAGCCTTAAGGGTGCTCAAGCCTTAAAATCCTGCCAGAACTCATTCAAGGGATAGTCTGTATGTCAGCAAATTGGTATGTTTCATTTTTAATAAAAGTGTAATATACCCTGGATAAACTTGATTAAAACAGGTGTTCTCCAAAACTAATGGCACAGTTAACAAACCTACAACACTTAAGAAAGAAGCAGGCTCTTGTTGACTTTGCTCTTGCAGGAAAAAGGAACTGATAAGTCCATAGTCTCTCCCATTTTTACCTTTGCCCTTGGCTGAAGACTATACAGCATATCATTTTTGCACTGTTAATGGCAAAAGAGGTCTTTGGTGGAGGAATTAATTACCATCTGAGAAAAGGTAATACCTGTAGCACAGATATGGGTGATTAATTCAGTCACAAACCTGCACTCATTTCCCTGTGGCAAGACACTTACTGTTCCAAGAACATGATTTTGATAGAAAGCAAACACATAAGGAATTCGGAAAATGTAAAGGGCATCCCTTCATCTCTCAGTTTTCCAGTCATCTTATAATATCCAGACTTTTATTTTTTCAAAGCAAAGAAAACATCAGCTCACTACCAAGTTAATGGGAAACAATAAGTCACATAGATAGCAGAATATAACATTCAAGTCTTATTATTTCATATATAAACCTTTACTTTAAAGTGTTATCTAAAATAACATACATGGTTACCAGACCAAATAACCCATATAAACTATGCTGAAAATATCATCTTTATTTACAGGAAACTAATTAAAACGAGCTTTAACTGTGCATGGGATCTGCAACAACTCTTTTTTCTCAGAGCCAGACCATGGCCCAGCTTTACAGCACTCGGCAGAACTAAGGAGGAAGACACACACTCTGCCCCCCCCCCCCCCAAACCACACACACACACAGAGGAAGAAAGCATTGGCCAACAGAAGATCTTGCTCACCTGCTTCTGGAAGAGGTGGGAGGCAGCTTGCAAACTATCACTTTCTGATCAGGCATCATGTTTTGTTACCTATCCCACCCTYTGGTCTTTACAATTACATGCAACCTTTTGCTCAAGTGAACTGTGAAGTTGCTATTCCAGCCCTTGGTGGTGTTCTGCCAATAGATTGTGTAATTTAGGAAAACAAAGGCTTAGACATCCTKTCATTCTGTATGAGCTTCTATATACAGACATTATCATTATCCTCTAGCACTATTAGTAATCACAACTACAAGAAATAACCAAAGAGAAAATTGGGAGTATATGATTATTTTATAGGCACTTCCATAACCATGTAAATTGTTTCATAGTTAGTTTACTAAACTCCAAAGCTGCTTTAAAGAAAAGCAACTGGTTTGGGTTGTACAAAAATGCTGCCTTTGAGACTCAAGAAATCCCACACTGCTTTACAGAGCATGAATTAGATACTAGAAGAATTATTCTTTGCAAACAGAGCATCCAGCATGCACTCAAAATTAGCTCACACAGAGCCTTAATATTAGCACTATTAGCACTTGCTCTTTTATGATTTAATGAAAATGCTCTGCTTCGAAAGAAACAACTAATCAGATAATCACATTAGACTGTACCCCACAGGCCTTACTCAGTTAAGTTCCCAGAAAAATCATTGAATAAAACAACAGGATTAAGTCTTTTATGACCACACACAGTATCTATCATAAAACATGGCCAACATTCACATTGAGGTTATAAGATTATTACATGGTTACYTGTGCTCTATAAAAGTGTCATGTTAAACAGGTTATAAAATGGTACAGAAGTATTAAATATTATTAATATGTTACTTTTATTATTAATCATCATTGCCTATCACCAAAACATTAGTACTTCAGTGTAAACACTGCAAAACATATATGTGATTTAACAGATAGAATATTGACAGATTCAAACACTTTGGATCTCTTATCTATCCATAAGATCTAGAAATAAGGCATATGGTCAGCAGATTAGGAGAGGTTAAGTTAACAGCCCGAGTGCTTTGCTTTCCTCCCACACACCTTAACTCTGTCAGTTATGCTGCTGGATTCCTCATAGCAAATCTGGTATCTTCAGGAGGTCATACCTGAGGAAGGCTGTTAGCTGGCTGAAACATCGTTCTTTTATTTTTTTCACTTCCCTGTGTACAAAGGAAACAAATAGTGAATAGCTAGAGGGTTTAGCCTTTTTTAAAAAAACTTGACAGTGTTTTCTGCTAAGAAGATAACTGTGTGGCCTGAAAGATTTCACTTGCTCAAGCTCACACATTTATACACAACTGACACTTTATTCCACTAAGAAGATCTTGACATAAAGTTGTAGAACTGATCACATCTATGGGATAGAAGCTTGACAGTTTTCCCACACAGCACTGTCAAAACTTCCCATCAGTAGCTGTAAACAGAATTAGCAGGGTGGCCACTTAGCAACCAAATGCTTTTGCTTTTGCATTCTTACAGCATGGCGCCGTCTCCTTTTAGGCTGAACACACTCCTGTCCATATGATGGCCACTGGAAGTCTTTGGAGGGCATTTTGTTATTCTGACTCTCCACATCTTCAGAATCAGAGTCTTCTTGTTGCATCGAAGGAAAATGTCTGTCTGGATAAATCTCCTTCAGTTTGCCCTCAAAGAATACATCTAAGCATCGTCCAGCCTCAGCAACCTCCGAATCGGGCTGTAAGAGAATAAATAATCATTTAGTGTTATTGCACACTGAAGTCATCAAGGATCAGAAACAAATTCCTACCCTACCCTAACATTTTGCCTTGGTTCTGTCTGCTACATTCCCATTAGTCTCCTATGCACTTTCTACAGCCCATTAGTCCCTCTGCATTTACAATGTAAGTAAAAACCAAATGCTGCTATTAAGGAAAACATTTCTGCACCTATAAGAAAAGAGATGTGCAGTGGACTAGAAAGAATAGCCATCTTCATTGCTTAGGAATTTCTATGCACCTGCATTCTGCTAGCTGTTTTGCTGGATACGCCTGGCTTCTCACAGTAAACCCAGCATCATTCCAGAAAGTTGTCAGCTAAGACATCCTTCTTTAATTTTATAACCATACACAGCTCCAGTTCTCAGATACAGCACTTTTGTCATTAACAAATCTATATAATTTCCAAAGAGTTAAAAAAAAAAAAAAAAAAGATTAATCCTTCTGTTTATCCCAGTCATACATCTGATGTCAATGGAACCAATACAGTTACACCAGTGTGACAGCTTGAAAGAGCAACGCTCCAGTTTATATGCTCTCATCCATGCATATTAGATACGTACGTAATTGAACTTTGCACAGTTCCAAAACATGAGACGCACGTCAGTCACAAGTTCCTCAGGAGCTGAATAGTGGGATTTGTCCTTTTTTTGCAGCTTTTTTCGTATGATTGACAAATCCATTGGCCTTTTTATGATCTGATAATAATGCCGAGCCTGCAATAAGAATAAAATACAGGTAAACAGATGTAACCTTTTTAATTAAAATGTTTCATCTCCASTGACTTCTATCCAAACTTGGATAGAAGTCACTGCAGAGGATTCCTTGCAGAGCAAGGAAGAGAGCTCTAATCTCTTAGCATCTGCACTTACACATCATCTTCCTGCTTGCCTTTTTAGGTTTGATTAAAAAAATATTTGCTTGCAAGATTGATCTTGAAAACAGCAGACTTCAGTGACTATTCTGCTATTTGCACTTCCTAAAGTTTATCCCATGATATAACTGTTGTCATTTAACCATAATCAATAATATATGTAACACTGACAATTAGCTAATATAAAAATAATGCGCTGAGATACTGGCAGTTGATACTGTGGGAAGTAGTCTCCCTAGAGTGACTACAAATACGGTACTGTACTCTCTTTTTAAAGTCCAGCAAAAGTTTATTTCAATGAGTACCTGTTACCACTCCTTAAATTTTTCTGGATCAAAACTTGAGCCAGGATTATTTCTAAAGCAGATCTCTCTTATGGCACTGTAATGTTCTCCATATACACAGCAGGTCAAAAATTCCAATCACCAGAACTCCTCATTTCGCCTTAGTGTCCTACAAGCATCTTTAACACCCAAACCTGGCCTAAGAACATTTGCCAGTATTTACCTGCCTTTGAACTGGCAACTTCACATCACTTGCAAGAGGGATACACCTACCCCTGGGATGCAAGACCGTTCAGCAAGAGCGCTAATGAACGTCTTGTGAGAAGGCAAAGGAAGAACTTGTGAGCAGCACCACAGTATGCCCTGGATTCCCCCGGCCCACGCGCGTGCAGTACTTACCAGGGGGCTGACGGGCTCATGGAATGGGAGGCTCAGGCTACTGCAGAACAGGGAAAGCAGCAGCTTTTCACACTTCTGTAAAACCCAGATTTGAAATATGTTTTAATTCAAAGCAAGAGAGTTTTGCCCTTGCCCTTAGCTAATCCATGTCATACTAATGATAAGGGTGTTTTATGTAACTTGTGCATTTCTGATGCAAGATGGCACACCTCACTAACTTGGGGGCATCATATAGCATTTTAGCAGTTTTGAAAGTGAGGATAATAAATGAAAGGGAAGAAAAGAAGGATTATCTGATTTTTTTTCTGTATGCATGCATCTTTCCTGAAAATTCATTTTTATTATTAGATGGAAACTCTTCAGAATTCATCCCTATCTCCTTTCTGCACTCCACTTCTGTACTCACTCTTCCTTGGCTCTTGACTAAAAGAACAGCAGCAACAGTATGGAAACAATTTAATGGAAAATGTTTCACTCAGTTCATAGTCATACATTCAGGTATAAGTTATGTAGTTAGCAGCACTGTATGAAAATGGTTATGTTTAATCATTCATCATTAACATTAACTTGCAAAATACTTATACTACTCTTCCTCTGTTTTTTTCACTGAGGCCAAGAAATGTGCTGCAAAGCAGTTCATAAACCACGACTGTTAACCGAACAAGGGAATTTCTGATTCACTCCATTTTTCTAATTAACACTTCATTAATCAATGCCCAGATCACAGCTATTTCTGGCCAGTTGTACCCAATGCAATAGAGACAGGGATCACATAGAAGTCCAGAAGTTATACTCAACTCCACATGGACATAGTAGCTCATGTCTGGAAACGGATGAATTTGTGTGGTACTGTGGCTAGGCTCACAGGCCTTGCCATGGGGCTGCAGTGCTTTAAGAACAATTCTTGTTGTCTTTATGTATAGAGCCCAGACTAGACTAGCATCAAATCCTAGATTTAATTAGTGCAGGGCCAGCTCAGCATCTGCACCCAGCTGTGTGGACTTAGCCTCCCTGTCCGGCTGTCACTCACATACACAGGACATGTATTTGGAACTTCTTGCTTCCTGACACCAAATGGACTTTAAGAAAAACTATTTTTCATGAGAAATTTATTAGAGGAAACTGGTAATGGGGATGCAAAGAATACAAGCTTTCATCTGGGCTGAGTTAACAGMGCCTAAATATCATCTTAAAGGTTACTAATAGTCTATATGAAGTGAACTGATTTCAATCCAAYTGATAGTCAAAAGCTGTCCACATTACAAATATATCATTGCAACTGGCCTAAGTAGATGTCTGAGAGGATGCCAAGTCTTAAAGGAAAAGTTTCAGTGGCAGAGAGCCAGGCAAAGTCGATTCATGGAAGCTTGCTCTGCTGCTGCTGAGTGTGCCTTTCCTGTTCAGAGGAGAAAGGGATTCCAGATCCCAATTTCTAGAAAGAAGAGAATGATATAACTGAACATTAAGTTAATGTCTTTGTTGTATTTACTGTCCGCTGAAATGTTCTAGTAGCAACCAAGTCAGAACAGTCATATTTTCAACGAAGAGGCAAAGCCGTATACTGAGATCATATGTTCTTTTTCTATATAGTACAGTATATAGTTATTCCCACCTTCTGGTCATAGTCATCAAGGCCATATTGTGCTTTATAACTGTGGCTGTAACGTGTATTTTCACAATCATATTCTACCTCTGGCTTCACCGGATTACGGCAAAGTGTACAAACCCATTCTCCCCTGCAAAACAATAAAGCAAAGAACTTCTGTCAAATTTTGTCGGCTACCTTGCCAAATAACAAACCTCAGGAATAGCTGTATTTGGAAACAATTCTCATTTTTAATTGGTACTAGAATAGCAGGCAGTCTTAATCCCATTGTATTAGACACTCTCCAAGAGATTCAAATCTAATTAGAAGTGTAATATTTCAGATTCTACTCATTGCACTTATTCTGGTATAGAGCAAAAGAAAAAAAAATAATAAGTGTTTGAAACTACATACAAACAATGTGTGCAACTGCACACAATGAAGTGTTCTTTTCTTAGAAAATTAAAAGAAAGAAAATACAGCTAGCAATACAGAAACCAGCCAACAGTTAGGTCACAGGAGAAAAATGGATCTGTTAAGATAATAAATATATCAATTACCAAAGAAATCAAGATTGTTACGAAAGGATGTGCTATCGCACGCGATCCCCAGCCAAACAGATATAAATCAGCACAGACATAAGTGTCCTTGCTAGCAGATCCATTTTCAGAAACCCCTCTGTCCTCATAAAACTCTTAGTGATGCAACTTCTGCAAGATCAGGGCCTGAATAACTAGATTAAGGATCATAAAAAATATGAATACTCAAGGTTAGTTACAGGAACTAATTTAATTCCTGAGAACCTAACCTGGCCTAGGAAGTTTATTTTACAAGGAAAACTTGCTTTTCACAGTATTTTGAAACTAGAGCTTTAATAATGACTTAGCTCTTTGAGAAAAGAGGGAAAAGGACAAAAGATGGYAATTCCTGTCTTTGAACAGAAAGAACAAACCATAATCTCTAAGCTAGTACCCCACAAGGCATTTTGCTCAGTTGAGACAGTTGATTGGGCTTGGCACAAATGGAGTACCCTCTGGATCCCACCTGGTAATGATTTATAACAGAGTTCAGAATTATGCAACACCAGTAACAGACATTATTTACCCAGCCTCACTTTTCAAGTTTGATATGTGAATGCATGCCTAATTCTGGATCTTTGTCACATACAATTTGGCTGTAACAAATTGCTAGCGACTACATGTCTTAGGGAAACTATGTCCTAAACATTAGCACAAATCCCCCCCAAATTCCCTAAAAATTCCTGAAAAATGTGACCTTGCATATATTTAAGATGATAGGTCATCTAAAGCTTTTTGTTTTGATGCATGAAGAAGAAATATGTGGCTGGAAAAACTGAACAGGAGCTCACTGATCGCACTTGTCCTTTTGCTAGTCTCTGTTCTTGCAGATTATTTGTTATTATTTGTCTTGAGTAAGTTGTGAGGATGTTTTTAAAGCTCAGGTCTGCACATCCTTTGTTGTACTGGCTGGCTAACTGCAGAAAGAACACACATGGCTGGAAATATTTCTTGCTAATAATTCATCTAGTTCCTAGTATGTCAGACAATTCTTCCCATTTTAAGAAAAATAAGAAAAAAAAAAGGCAAATGAGAGATGCAGTTGTTATCCTTTTAAGATTGACGCATATATTCCTGAGGATATACTCTGCCCCAAGGCGGTAAGCAGAAACTGAACACATTAGGGAAACGTCACAGCTACTCACACTGGAAAGCTGAGCAGGGCTGGAACATGGCATGAGAGATGGAACACCTTGGGGCAGTGATCACAGCACAACAGTTCTCCTCCATTAAGACACACAGCGCAGAAATCCTCATTTTCAATTGGATTGATTTCCTGAGTAACTGGAGATTTCTTCATGAGGGAGATGCCATTGCTGAGCTTCTGATCAACAGACAGAGTATCTACTGGAGRAGACAGTATGTGTCCTGCAGTCTGGGTAATGGGAACTTCTCTGTCCTCCGAGTCCTCTTTGGATTTTGGTCCTTCAGATGGACTATCTTTATTTATCTTGAAGGGAGAAAAATTTGGAATCATGTCATCATTTTCATATCTAAGTATATAACAGTAGCAGTTATCTGCAGACAAAATGGTTTCTCTGCAGTGAACTCTGGCAGAGAGGGCACTGGAGCTCAGCAGTCTAGGCTCAGCTCAGCATCTATTGCTGGCTGACCAAGTCAGCTTGGTCAAGTCACTTCCTCCATATATCACAGTGTAATAGCACTGTGAGACAGCTGTACAGGTTTCATATTACAGGAAATAGAAACAGGATAGTTGGCAATCATATTTGCTCTTTATGATAACTATATGCTATGCAGCATCTCTGCCAAATGCAAGTTTTACAGGAAACAGTTCAAAACAAAGAGTACCGTCTTTGCTCCCACCTGAAATTCCTATTTCCTTCTGTGGAAAGAGGTTCACATTCAAGACTTGACTGAAGTGGTAGAAGATTAAACTTCAAAAAAAAAAAATGTTATACTAATTTCTGGAATCAGTTCGATCATTCAAAAATACAATGCCTGAAAATGCATTCAGGTCAGTTTTAAGCTATTTATCCTGTATTTGTAACAAGACAGATGAACCAGGTTGTTTGTTCAAATACAAAAACATTACAGCTACCCAGTCCCAGTGACTGCCTTCTCAGAAATGGAAGTAACACAGAGCTAGCCAGCTAACAAAAGCTGCATCCTCTCTCTAAATTTGGATGTTACTCAGCCCATCACAAAAGTGTCCAAGGCTGACATTAATCAATAGACTTGTTTAGTATATAACAACTGCCAGTAACTGCAGGTACAAGCCAGTGGGAAAGGGGGGAGAAAGCAAATAAAGCCTCAAGCAAATTCCACTCACTTTTATAGCCATACTTGAAGACTGGGACCCACATTCAATTATCAGGAGGAAAGCGCCCTCCTGCTCACTCTCCTGTGGCTGCAGCTTAAACACTGGGAGATCCCCCGATTCYGACACACATATCTTCAGGCGTTCAAGCCGCACATAGGGGATCTTCAGCTCCTTAATGCCAGCTCTACAATCAAAATGACACATCGTTAAATTCAGTCATGTTCTACAAAATCCCCATACATACACACCCAGTTTCAACATTTTTCATATAATGTGTTTGTGCTCTTTTTTCTAACTGTGACTCTTCAAGCTGAAGTACATGCTAAATGCTGTAAAAGTGGGAGCTTTTCACTCACTTTTTTGTGTGTGTGTGGGGGGGGTTACATTCTGAGAAATGGAAATGCAATCACCTTAATTTGATTATGCATGTAAATGCATTACTAATTTCTGTTCTAAAAATTTGCCCTTACTGTGCACCCATATATTTTTAATCATCCCAGTCTAAGTCATGCTCAATACTTTTCAGTGCAGCTAGCTTCAAAAAGGAACAYGGTACATCATTCAATTTTACTTTAAAATACTAGCAAAGCAATATCTGAAAACAAAATTTTATAAAACTGTTGAGGTAATTTTAATCCTATTCTCATTATGTTACCCTAGTCAGTATTTTTAATATCTAATTGGGGCTAAACAATTTCTAGTTGTTCAGTGAGATAAGTTTGTAAATATTGATATTTTCTGGAAAATCACAACAGAATAACAGAAGTGCATGAACTTACCACTTCTTTTAAATTGTTGTTTGCAAGTTTAAGAGAATACTTTACAACTTTCAGAATTATTATCTACTAGGAATCTTGCATTCTTTTTAAAACAAGTTTCCCATTAGCATTAAGTATGACAAATTTTCTAAATACATGCATAAAATTTTGTGGCCAGTGCTTCTGTATAAAAAAAGACTGTTACCTGACACTCTGATTGCTTTTCATACCCATTTCAAAATGTTCCTTTTCACAGTTATTGGAATCTGGAACAGAAGATAAGAAAATGAATAAAATATTTATAATATCAGAGTCAGATTAGGATAGAAAGTACTTCAATATTCATGTATTTCTGACTGGTGTTTAATATGATAAGTGAATTATGGAATCATTTCATCTATATACATATATAAAACGTGTATGCTATTTTCTATTCTGGGATCCAGGCTTTGTCTTTCTCTTTTTTAATCACAGTTCCTGTGTTGAAACTGAGGAGCCTTTTCAAAATATTTTGTTGAAATGGTTACATTCCCATGGAATTCTGTATTTCCACAGACACACCACATTCATCCAAATACATGGAACTATATAAGTAAATCCTCTTTGCTATACAGCTGTCACTTGAGAGTAACAGACCTACTGAGGTCTGAGCCCTTGAGGCTCAGGAAGTCTCCCCAGTGTCCTACTCCATGTTAAGAAGCTCCTGGATAATTCCAGTTACTCAATGACAGGAGAGAAATTCTGTCTCCCATCTGCCACTGAGGGATGAAAGCTACAATATATGATTCCTTTGTACCCTCCAACAGATATACCATATGAACATATGAATTCAAATCTATACTGTACACAAGCATGTAAGTGACCATAGCTCCTGGCTGAGACTAGACACAAGCGTAACAAAACAACTTTGGAGAGATGGGATGGGGTAGAGATGAATGCCCCGATGGACACCCTCTTAAGACTAGTTCACTGACAAACTCCACAGAATATCCTTCATTTCTTAGGAATTAGTTTACTAACAGGAAAATAAAACAAATACCATGACTTTCTGGAGACATGTGAGTGCCATGAAAAAATGCTTTTTTAAAGAAAATCTAGCTCAGATCAGGGGTCCCTACCCCGTGGCTTGAGAGCAATACGTTTCTGAGATAGCCTGTTGTTTTTTCTCAGCCATAGGAAATACAATAAAATGGAGACTGTCAAGGAAAGGTGTATTTCATGTCATTCCCAATGCGTTATTCACTTGCTGTTGTTGCTCAGTTGAAGTTTGGTAGTCATGGATCTGGATAGAATTACTAAAAGGTGATGGCACAGTAAGCTGAAGGAGCAGCTCTTGTTGCATGCTGTCAAACTGGAGGACATTTCAGTGGTGGTGGTGGTCCGAATATTAATCAATATTTCCATCAATAACTTGGTTCGCAAAACAGAGTACCTATAAAATTTGTGGATGTCACCAAACCAGAGGGGTTGCAAGTGCTTCAGAAAATGTTTACAATTTGAAAATGATCTCAATACATCAGAGAAAAAGATCTCCCAAGTCAGTAAAACTTTGTTAGACAGCTGTAAGAACAAAGCTTATGAAGAAAATGCACAAATCACCAAGAAAAATAACTGACTAGAAGTGTTATGCCAAGAAGGAACTGAGGGTTAAGGTGGCCATTCACTACATATGAGTCAACAGTGT
The DNA here is from genome assembly GCF_003343035.1 of Apteryx rowi. Lineage (NCBI taxonomy): Eukaryota > Metazoa > Chordata > Aves > Apterygiformes > Apterygidae > Apteryx > Apteryx rowi. The sequence continues at coordinate 1,192,599 of NW_020447275.1, read as the reverse complement.
AATGCTGCTGCAAAAAAGACAAATGTCAACCTGCAATATATTGCCAGTAGTGAGGAATGTAAAACAGAGGAAGTTGATACCCTGCTCTGCCTGGCACCCTGCAGGCTTGAGGTGCAACACTGTTTTTTGGGCAACACTCCTTAATTGYAGAGAACTCAGAATACATACAGCAGGTGGCATTAAAAAAAAAACTGATCTGTGAGGAAAGACTGAAATCATTAGATTTGTTTAGTCAAGGTGGGGGAACCGACACAAGCCCCAATAAGAAAGAAAGAAGCTATAAGAGAGAAAATGATGAAATGATGCACAGTTTTTACCACATCCCCTGGGGTTAGGATAAGAAGTATTTTGCTGTAAATTAAGCTGAAACATTTAGATTAGATATTAGAAAAGAATGAGTCACTGGAGAGGTACACCAGAAGTAGTGTATTTAGGGAGCACAGCACTGCTGAAGCCAGTAAGTCCTACTGAGAGCTATTAGCAAAGATACGTTGCCTTTGCAGCAGAGTTAATATCCCTCACTGGTGCACACTGCTCGCCATGGTTGCATCATCTCAGACCTCCGCGCTGCACTCCGTTGCACAGTGAGAATAGGACTGGAGTTGTTCACTACTGCTCCTTCTTTATGAAAAGGGAGCAGCACTGCATTTGAGGCTCCTGTCTTTCCACCCTCTTGCACAACAGGACTAGTGCTTTGAATGGAGCGAATCTGTAGTATCTGTTACGGACCGTGTGGCTCTATGCCAGGGCTGTCCTCTGTATATAGTGTCACACAATCCAAACCACATACTACAAAGCTGCTCCCTTCAAAGAGACTTAGCCTGATTAAGGCACAGCTGTTTCGGCACTCTTTTTAGGGGTGCTGCTGATCCTTACGACTCATACAAATGATTGTGGCCTAATTGTCACAATTTGGCTTAGTATACATAAGAGAAGACAAATACATTTCCTTGGTTCACTGAGCTGGGCCTTCTCTGTACTAATTAGAATTCTCTGAATATAAATACAGCACAGAGATAGAAATATTAATTCATCTTTTACAGAGAAAAGCAGCCAAATATTGGCATAAGTCGCAGAATAACAGCTTGATCCTTCAATCCCTTGCTTGCATGAATAGTCCCATTGACTTTTACAGTTTGCAGGAACGAGGCTTTATAGTGCAGCACAACGATGCTGGCAATTTGCCCACAAATAGAGTTAAGTAAGGTCTAATTCTCCATTAAGACTGAAGAAACAGGCCTTGGTCTTGGCTGAAGGAAATGTTCCACAGTAGACAGAGCCAAGGAGAAGCACATACTGTGCAAAATATTAACCTAACAAAAAATTGCTACACTACTGATGTGAAGGACTTAGCAGAAGGCACATTATATTTTGGAAGCAATTTTTTTTTTAATTGAATTTGGATTCTTCAAACCAGCTCTTCAATAGTAATAACTGCAGTTCTCATTAGTCGGAATGCTTCTAAGAGAACGAATACTCCAGGTACTCACACAGACATGCTAGTTTCTGGTTCAGAGATGAAGGATGTTACAAATTCAAGGCATATCATTTCCATTTTTTTCCCCACAAATGAGATCAAGCACTCTTGATTTGATTAAGTACTTGATAATATTTGAAGCTTGCTAGAAAAGCAAATTTATGTAAGTACATTAATAAGCATGCTGTTTTGCAATGCTTGCAATGTACAGTGCTAAGAAAGATCCCAAACCTAAATGAAATAACAAACAGCCTAGTACCTTCTTCATTTCTAAGTTGTATCATTCTGGCATTCAGTGGCAGGAAAGTAGTATTGCTGAGCAGTTCAGAAGGAGAAGCACAATGTTGAGATTTTTTGACCGAAAGATTGATAGGTTCTTCCAGCACTTTTTGCATAGAAAGAGTGAATTCGTTTACATCTTGTCCAGCTGTAGCCAAATTGTTTTCTAGAGGATGATCCACAGCATTGAAATCTTCATTTTCCAGCTTCAGGGGAAAACAGATAAGTTTTATTATTCATTTCCTTTATTTCTACCTTAAGAAAATACTTTGTAAACAGTCCTCAAATACCAGTAGAGGAGCAAAACTTTACTTATTGAAATAGCCTTTAGCTCACTGACACTAACCATAACAAGTGCTATCACCGAATGTGGATTTCCCAGCAATAAAGGAGTTTTAGTGATTCTTACCTTGCACTTAACATTGCCCTGGAGTGTATCACCTGGTGCAAGGCTGGCCGTTGCCCCAGGGCTCAGGTCACCTGGAGCTCTGCCCAAGGCCAAGCTGTAGCTGGGCACTGAGGCTGGTGGTGTATTACAGTCACGAAGGGTGTTCTGGGACGGGCTGAGTGTTACAGCAGCTGCACCTTGCATCTGCGGATCAGCTGACTTGGATAACCTTGTTGAAGGTAATTCCATTTCTAAACCGTTTGAAAAGTCCACAATGTTTAATGATGATGAACGCTGAAAAAAAAAAAAAAAAGCTAATCAGCTTTTAAGCAGCAAATGCTGCTGTTACTTCTAGAATGCATGAGATATTGTATTGCAGTCATGATTAATGACGCATTTGGGTCACAACACCTTGAAAGTATCTATTGTAATCTCATACCATCTATCAAAGCTTTACAGTTTCTACCATTAAAGCTGAAAACTGGAAAAGGAGATGCCTAAGTTTCTCTTGTGAGCTACAAAAATTGTCTTTCCTTGATCACTCCAAGGGATCCTGATTTTTAACTCCTTAAAGTGAATGGGAAATCTAAACATGTAGAATATTGTATTAAATCTATCCTTAATATAAACCCTACTAGTGTCAGTCAAGTTATTCCAAAGGAGAAATAAGATTCAGATCTGTAAGTGGACGAAACTGTCATTACTTTAATGATGCTGAATATTTTATGCTATTTAGTGAGTCTGTCCCATGAAAACTTAAGGCATTTGCCCTTTAAAATACCATAGTGTAAATGGAAAAACATCTCAGGTACTAATAAGAAAGGATGCACTTGTCTAGTTTTCAAAGAAAGGGAATAGCCTATTACCAAAGTCTGAAATAATAATTTTAGCAATATGCATTTGCTACTGTCTCATGATTTGTCACTGTCAAAAACACAGAAGTACTGTTATGCAAAACAAAGCAAATCCACCTATCTAGGTGACTTCCTTAAGCTGCCTTACATCCAGGAATGTGTGACAGAACTGAAATCATGACACTTCTAACGCCCATATGAGGCAAATATAAGCAGCCTTAAGAAGTATGCAGATCTGTGTCATTTGAATATGTAATTTTCCACTTACTTTATCATAGTTCATTGGTGTTTCATTACCCTTGATAATTCACTGAATAAATCCTTTTCATTTGACTACAATACAATAAGTAGTACTCATTATAATATTAATCAAGACAAAAAGAAATGTTTTGATTGCATCTGAATTGGAGTTTAATTTCATTGTTGCACTGATTTTTTTCTGTTATGCATTCATAATTGGTCTGCGACTTCTAAGTGAAACAGAAAGGACTATGTTGTAGATTTAATTGATATTTTTCTCAGCTATTACTCTATTTTGGATTTTGACAACTTCTTCCATCTTAATCAAGCAGTAGCAAAGAGCAGTAGTCTAGATTCAGCTGTCAGTTGAGCCTGTGTAAATCCTACATAATGCCACGAAAGTCAGTCTCGAATTCCTCTGCTTATGATGCATATCACCTATGTGCTAAGAGTACACTCTGCCCACAGACATTAATTTCCATCTGAGGATGTAATTTAATTTCCTTTTCCTCACTTTGTAATAGACCCTAGAGCAGGAGCTTTGCCAGAACAGCGATTACTGATCCAGGATCATATTCAATGAGAGAAAATAGCCTGCATTAGAGATAGAAAGAGGTCAGCCCATCTGCAGCGTCAGGGAAGGTTTGCACCATTCTACCATAGGGTGCTCTGTTAAGGCTGTTTTAAACAATCCCAGAGGATCCCTTCAATGTAGAAGGAATCCCAGACAGTACTGTGTCTCTGCAGCCAGCATATAGGCTATTTTCCTCCCCTTGAGGCTACTTGTCCCTGAATCTAGGCTGCCAGGGCTATAAAAACCTCTTGGAACTAGCTGGAACCAGTCAAATAAGTCTTTTTCCTACCTTACGCTTGAGTTGAAAACTAGAACACAGCAAATGAGGAAATAATGCACTGATGGCGACACCATTTCCCATATACTCCTTCTGACAGAGCAATCCTAAGATTGCTTAAGTTTCAAACCAAAGGAATATATCTAGAGCAAAAAGGAATCCAGCCTTCATGGTCACAGCCTAAAGACAACCATAAAGACCAGAAATATTTACTTATTGTAGTAATTCGGTTTTGACAGTTCCTGCACATGCAGTGACAAATGTGGCAATAAGAATGCCCTGTTGAGTATGCATTTTCCTTTCCGTTCCATCGCTCCTTTTCTTCACATGCCTTTTTCAGATCATAAAATAAGCTATGTGGATTGTTCTTATATCACTTGACAGAAAACCAAACAAATAAGAAGCAGGATTCCTGCTCGAACTGAACAGATGGACTACAATCAGCCTTACCTTTTCCTCTTATTTCAGTGTCCATTGTAAGCATTAATTAAGTCTCTGTGAGGTAGGCAAATATTTATTTAGCCAGATTCTCAAAAGCATGAAGCATCCCAAATTCTTATTTGAGTCAATAGGAACTACTTAACGCTGTGCTCCATTGGAAATGGGCCTGCTGAGGCACATGCATGGTAAGTACATCACCCAAAGCTGCACAGCAAGTTAATAGGAGACCTTACATGCATCTTCCTTTACTCATATTACAAGAGTGTGCCATCACCTATCACACATTGAGGCCTGACCCTGCAGAGACCCGTCTAGGTGTAACTGTATACGCTGTGAGTGAAATGTTAGCCCTACTAAGGCAATGGTAGGATTACTACAGGCTTCAGTGAGCCAAGTTTACTTACTGTAAGTAATCACTGGGACTACTCCTACCACAGAAGGAAAGGAAAACACATGCATGAGACCTTGTCATAACTAATATTTTTAGATAGGTAAAATTAAATTACATTATATGGCTATATCTTTTTTACTCTTCTAGCTAGCGTCAGTTTCTTAAGAGATCTTTTCAGATTATATAAGCCAATATAAAACCTTACTCTTATTAAAAAAGAAAAAGAATAATGAGGCCATCAAACTGCCATCTGTCTTTCCCTTGGGGCAAAAGTTAATTTTGTGGTTATTTTAATGATGAAGCAACATTATGATCTTTCAGTGCAAAATATTAAAACTCACAGTTAAGAACAGACACATTCCATTCTGATCCATGAAGTTGCTGTCAAGTGTGAAGTGAACAATGCACTGGGAACAAGGCTCATTAATAGCCTATTAATTCACTCCCTAAAATAATCATTTCTTTTGCCATTAGCAAAAATTTCTCTTTTCCCTTGACAGTTCAGCTAGTGTTTGAAAATGGGATGCCTTTAAAGAATTGATTTCTGTTTTATAAAAGCTCTATTGCTCTTACATTGCACCCTTTGAACAACAACAAGCATTAATTATGCTCTTGGGTAGAGGGTGGCTTCAGTTGCTGGTTAATTTTGAAACTTTTGACATTTTAATGTACAGCATGGCACATCCAACTACATCTGTGTCATTACAAATGGAATTCTCATTGTCTCATAATTAATTTTGGTCTGATGATCTTTATAATATAATGGCAGCATCATCACCACCCCGAAAATGCCTTCTACCACAAATTTCATAGCTATGGTAGTGAAAGGTAAGAATAAAGAACATGCAAAGTGCCTTCAAAGAACAAAAAATAAACATATTGTTCAGTTCAAGTATTTCTTCGACCACTGTTGCATTTAAAAAGGTCCAGTGTAAACATGCAGCACTAATACAGAATAATTCTGAGAAACAAATACTTACCTTGAAACACTGGGATTAGGATTTGTTAGGATTGTTTTGGCCAAATCTCAAGGCTGTTGACACTAAGTGTCACAGAAAAAGAAAGCTAAAACTAGGAACCGCCAATTCTCTTTGCTATAAGAGAAATAACACGCTGCAAATGGTTGCAGAGTAATGAACGGCTGCTATTAAGTGGAGCAATCCCCCTGGCAGCTCATTATGCTAGGAGGTTAAACAAACGTACTACTCCAATCCAGTTGTTTAACTCACCACACACAGCAGCACAGATACACACAGAAAGCATTTGTAGACTGTGTTACTTCCCAATTTCAGAATAGAATCCAAATGATTTCCTTTCCATTTTCATAAGAAAAAGAATCCAAATGTTCCTTAACATTTGTCTGAATAAACTGGAGCTGGCTTAAAGCGGAAGAAGGAAGAGACTGTATGGAGCAAGCAGCATCATGTTTTATTTATCCTCTTTTCCAGGTCAAAGCGAAAGGTTTTGTTAAATTAACATTCTGGGAAATGTACCTAATTGCATTAAGCATGAACACATTTGTGCTGTAAGCAGCTCAATTCTTTGAAGCCAAAAAATACTCTGATATTTTAGGAATTTGCAGGACCCTAAATTCCAGGCTATTATCATCATTTCCTCCACTGCTAATCCTGCTAAAATTAATAAAAATCAGCCACAACAACCCTTTTCCCCCGCAACCAAGATTCAAAGTCCAAGGTCAGGTTTAAATTATTGTTTTCAACCACTAAATAATGACAACACATTCAATGCAATACTAACAGAAATGGAAACTATCCCTTGCCCCCAGGCCCCCTTCTTCCACAAATTTTGCACTGCTTTTCAAAGAAAAAAATACCACTATGTAAGCACTTGCCTCTAAGATGGAAGAGTTGTCATTATTAAAGTTTAGGATGAATGTGAAGTATTGGGGCAAAATACCCAACAGTGCCACCTACAGCAAACTGAAGTTTACTACTCTCTTTCATAATCATGAACTGAAGGTGGCCTTCAGATGTCAGAACTAGGAAAGTTCATACTCATTATGCCTCAGGAGAGGGAAAGAGGATCCACAGTGAACCGTCAAGGTGTTAGCATTGCATGAAACGCCACCATTGCATGTAACTCGAATAAAACAGAAGCATCTCTCAATGCACTGAGGAGCACGCCTTTGTTGGCATGGAATATTTTCTAGGATTTCCCTGATTCAGGTACTCTATGGTGCCTGAGAGACAAACACAGAGCTGTTTAAATAAGAAAGAAGTCAGAACTTACTGAGAAACAAAAAAACAATGCAGAAATCATCCTTAAAGCACGATATACATTTTCAGTATGCTTGACCCTTACTTACTAGTTCTGGTTACCCTGTCTCAAAAAGGATATATTAAAACTAGAAAATAGGGCCATGAGTATAAAGAACCAAAGCATAGAATGGCTTCCCTGCAGAAAGACATTGAAAAGACTAGCAATCACTTCACAGCCTTGAAAAGAAATGTTTGAGAGGAAATTCAATAGGGATCTATAAAATCATGGATATTGTGGAGATGGTGGATAGGGAATTATTATTCACTGTTTTTCCTAACATAAGAACTAGAAGCTATCCTATTGAATTAGCAGGCAACAGATTTAAAATAACCAGGCAAAAGAACTTCAAAATTCATAATGTTGAGTATCCAATACTACTGATAGTATAAAAATGGACTCAAAAGAGGGATTAGGGAAATTCACAGATGAGGGAGCTATGAAGAGCTGCAAAACACAATGGTCTGAGTACAACCTTCAGCTCAGGAAGTCTGTAAAGTGCTGGTTTCCAGAAGCTGGGATAATGCACCAGCAAAGGATCAGTTAGTATTTACCTGTTTCTTATACCACTCTCTAAGTATCTGCTATCAGCTACAGCTATTTATGATCAAATACAGCTCTTCAGTAATGTTCCGTAATGATTTACTAATACAATGTATGGCATATCATAAAATAAATATTCAGATATTTATTTTAAATAAGAGGCTCAAGGAAAGAAACGCTCAATGGTTGTTAAGGGACATAACCAAACCTTAGTTGGACATAAGGTGTCCAATACATTCATAACTGATCACAGTGTCCCAGAAGACAGAACCACGAGTGCCAAAACCTGTTTTAAGATGAGTGGGAAYGGTATGGAGCATACCACAGTCCAGGGCCTGATCCAACAGCTGGACAAGTCAAGGAATCCTCCCTCCCAGAAGTAAAGGCTCAGCTCCGAAGTAACAAAAGGGGTGTATTTAGTCTAAGGAGGAGAGGTCCATCTAGCTCTGCAACAATGGCAAAGCCTGTTGCTGTGATACCTGAGGCTTAAACTATAAATTTGTCCTACCCATGTACAGTAATTATGACACTTCTCCAAATGCTAGGTACAGCCTTTAGACCTCTTGCTCATCACAGCCACAAATGACAATTAGGTACATGCAAGCAAAACAAGGACTGCATGCCCTTTATTACCCCTGAAAACACAATTAGGCCAAAAATATCTTAATATTCTTGCTTCAGCTCCAGAATAGATGACCTCTCCAGTCCTGTGTGCAAATTAATAACTCAACAGCATACTATGCAAAAGCAACAGGAGTACCATATCATTCCAGAAGGCTGGTAACCCTCTCCACAAAACTGTTAATCTAATTGAGTACTACACTGCAACATAGCAATTCAATGGCTCATGTAAAATCTGTTTGCTGGAGCTTGATAAAATTCCCCAAAAGACAAAAGCTGGTTTTACAAAAGTTAGCCTGAGATTATTTCTCTGTCTTGTTGGCATTCTCACTAGAGAGGTCAGGTATTCAGCAGGCATGGAGACAGAACAACTGTTCCATTCAAAGTAGGTGTCCCAGCTAGGTGAGAAGTGAGGCATACTGATGGGAAAGCGTGAGGAGAAAATTATGTCCATTTGCAGACAGACAAGAATATTCCCTTTTTTAGTGCTATGTTCTTAAAAGGTGCTAATCATGCCTCAAATTATGCTATGTGCAATACTTCAGATTTACATCAAACACTCAGTGGTCTAGGCATAGAAATATTTATTCTGCATAGAACCCACTTCACAGAGAAATAATAGTTAGATGTACACAAGGAAGACAGAAAAGCTGATAAAATATTATCACTAAAGTCCCCAAAACAGTGAAATAAAGGAAAACAAGCCCACACATAACTTAAGTTACACGTTCAAAGACTATACTGTACCTGTGCATACAGAGCAGGTGGGCATAGACAGGAATTACCCTGAACTTCAAGAAAGCAATAGCTTAGATGCCACGTTTCTGACTGACACTGGCTAGGAATCTCTGCTTTATACCACTAGAAAGCCAAAATTGTCTGCTCAGTGAAGCTACATTTAATTTTTGTCCTGACAAATGGTGAAATACAAGACTTGAAGACGTTTTGAAAGAGTTTGAGGTGTTTCATCATTACTTCTCTGCTTTTATTTATCAATAACCAGCTTGAAAGATGATAGATAGATAACAGTACTCATCAGAGTAACTCTGATATGCATTCTTTGAACTTGAACGCRCGCCAGGCATATGAGTGGTGCTGTAATGGCTGCACTAGCACTTGTTTGGAAAGCTCTGAATAACACACTTGTGGTTTCACCATTTACAAGCAATGCAGTGATCCCAAACTGTTAGTAGCATCTGTTCTATATTGTTTCACACACAAATATGATCCCATATATACACAATTCATCTAGTTATCAGTCAATAATATCAAATGCACCTCATAAACATGTTTGGAAATTAAAACAGATGTTTAATCATATAAGCAATCAAGGCTTACAAAAAAAAAGAAACCACTGGACTAATAGTAACTGCAATGGAATTTTTTTTTTTGACATATATCTTAGCTGTTAATTCTGAGTTTTGCTACATCCTGCTTCACACTGCTTTTTCTTGAATGAAAGAATCTCAACAGGCAGAGAATTACCTACTCCACTAGGAATGTTGCACATAAGGAAGGATGTCATAAAGTCCAGTAGAACTACAAAACATAGGCTTAGAAGTCCAACACCAATTACTGTCTAAAAGGCAGAATAAATTCCTCTTCCAGTAGAAAAAGGTTTATCTTGCCATTTTCTCTAACATGTTTTCTGACAGGAGTATTTTAGACTTCTGCACAGTTAATTATTTTCACATTTTGTGACATCCTTCAAGAACTTTTATGACAGAGATGAAATGTTCTGAACACAGGCCATTCAAAAGTAAATGGGCAGAAACCTGTACAGAAATGTTTGTCTGGAGATGAGTGCGGGAATATTTAAATAATCAGGTGAAACAGAGATGAGAATGAATAGACACATCCCCTTTTTAGAATTAGTCTCCCGTTCAAAACTAGAATTAGTCTCTGCCAGCAAAAGCAGTCATACACTTTTAAACAGCATTCATGAAGGGTATTTGCAGGGTTTCCTTAATGTGCCGTTTCCTTTAATCATTCCTAATAAGCTTTTGCCCTCACTATATTAAGACTTCATTCCAAACAGGCTGTTTACAGGAGACAAATATGGGCAAAGATGGTGCGCTGTAGCTGTTGAGTGTTCCCATTTCTTCCAGAGCTACCAGGAAACCGGTGAAAAATGTAGACTATGCTTTCTGCACAAGAGCATATAATTCTCAGCATCAGAGAAATGTCCCTCTTTTCCTAGGAGTATCCTCCTCTTGCCTGCTTCTCAATTCGTATAACAAAGAATCAGCCTTTCTTCTTTTTTTCTTTTCTCCCTCCCTCCCCCCACCCCCGCCTTTCCCATCAGGTTACACTAGTTTCTCTCTTGTACACCTGGTTCTGCTTTCTTCCCTCGTTCTGACTTTTCTCATTTTAGCTCTTGAGAGAAACCTTCCTTTGCAGGTCCAGAAGACAAGCGCAACTTCTTCAACACATACGTAGAAAGAGCCTCTGAAAGCTAGCTGGTTAGCTTCCCCCCCCCCAATAACTTTGGGGGTGTGTCTGCATTGCAAGAAAAGCACACTCTCAGGTTCATGTTCTTGCTCAGATCTTAAATGCATATCTCGGAAATTTTTATAGTCATTTCCTAAAGTAAACATAGCCCGATCCTGAATTTGCACAGCTTTCTTCAGTCCTGTGCTCCATCATCAGAGGTCCAGGAAGATTTGCTTCCACACGCAAAAGTTCAGATCCAAAGAGGGTCAAATCCCAGAATGTTGTGATCCCACCAGCCTGATGCAGAAATGCTATCACGTCTATGGGTTTAAGTTAACAATTGCAGATTTCACTGTGGCTTCCCAAACTGGTTTGCATGTTTCTTCCACATCCTCAGTAATCACCTTTCCATGTCTCTACAATTCCCAAAAGTATCTCCAGTTACTCTGAATTAGTGTTGCATCATAAATATATTAGGTCAACAAAGCTAGGTATGAATGCAGGATAACATAACTTTTCTTGGGCTATTATGGAAAGACAAGTTCTTCTGCAATACTCCACACACAAATTCCAAGAAAAAATTATCCATGAAGGACTTCTGAAACCACCTCCACAAACTGAAATACCATACAGATGTGAGCAATCAGGAGGTAAAGTGCTGTTTGGAGCATTTTAAACAAACTGTATGGGGAGGTAGAAGGCAGTTTGCCTGTCTCAAGTGCACAGGTGGTATCCAAAGCCAGCAGGTACTTACTGATGAATATGAGCTCTCCTGTTTTTGTTTATGCTGCTTCTCCAATAGTTAGGGGCTCCCACTAGGTTGAGGGATCAAAGTATGGCTCTATTATGTGAAGAAATACTCTAGAGATACAAAAATCTATGATTTTTCTGCTTATATACACACAAGGAAAAAGAGTCCATAACAGACAATCATATCTCTTTCAGACCCCACATCTTCAGTAACAATCAGTGTTATTTCCAATGCAACTATTTTGAAGGATGCTTATCATGCCTGATATCGTCAGAATCCCTGACATACTCTTTTTAAAATACATCTGCTACTAATATGGTAATAGCATGTGCTGATAGTTAAATCCCTAGGGATAGGGACTGGACTGAATTTATTCAGTGAAGAAAGAGATGTTGTATTTATTTATCAGTATGCACTTAGCAATCATGTCAGTGAGACCTAGGCACTATTGGCTTATAGAACAGTTGTCAATCTTGGCTACAGCACAGTGTATAACCATATTACAGGAGGGATGCGAACTAGGTTAGGCTATGATCATCTTTCAAGATTTACAAGCCATTTTGTCAACTTTTACTGTATTTTAATTTTCTCGACTTGAATGCAAATTCCAATGTTGTATTACATTCAATATTATGAAATCATGTTTTCTCTTTAAAATATCTTTTTTTTCTTTTTTTTCTTTTTTTTTTTTTTTAAGTTCTGTATACCTTTCTCACTGGATGGAAAGCTGATTGTTGCAATGTGCTCTCAGAGGAGTGACTGCTGACACTGGATCCTTCATCCAATGACTGTGACTGGGAGGGAATATCACTTCTGTCAAGAGGAATTACAGGCTTTTGCGCATCTAGTTCAGTAGAACTCTCACAGATCTACAAATAAAGATTAAGAATTAGTGTTTTCAAAATCTCAGAAAGTAAAATGGTAGCAAAATCGCATCAATTCACAGCATACATAACATGACAACAATGAAAAGACTTTGAAGCAACAGAGGCATTCAAACTAACTAAACAGAGAGAGAAACAAATAGAGAAAGACATTTCTCTCAAACACTTCATGGAAAAAATCCAGAACAAAATTGTTGAAATGGACAGCTATTCCAGAAGCCTGTTGTCTGCTCCTTAAGCTACTTTGAGAGCTACACAAGGTGAGAAGTCCACAGAACTTACACAATGGAAAATCCCAACCACCTTTCTTCAGATCTGCCAGAGTCCTTACTGTGCTCTGAATGAGTTGCAAAGCCACCTTATTGTACCACCTCATCTGCCTCACAGAGTTTGGATGCCCACCACCAGGCACTGTCCCTTGTTCAAATAGCAGAATTCTATCTAGCAGACGAAGAGGGGAGAAATTAGCCCTGCTGACAAAACTGCAATACTACAGCAGGTATGATGGCAAAAAAAAAAAAAAAAAAAACACTTAAAGGATGTGATTCAATAGCAAGAACAGTGACTAGTAGAACAGGAAATAACTCTCAGACTGAAAAACTGTGTTCCTTCATTCTTTTTCCACTGCTCAGCCAGAGTCAAAAAGCCTTTCTCAAGGACTCAGGGCTGGAAGCTTCCAGTAAAAAAAGAAGTGTTGAGATGGGGAATGAGACTACTGCAGCTCATAACCTAAACTGAATGACTCCTCTCTGTTCCCTTAACTTCTCTGAATGTTCCTGTTTACTCATAGCACATAACAAATGAAATGAAGAACAGTTCAGCTGCTAGGACGCTGGACTAGGATTCAGAAGAAGTGGTTTTATTTCTTCTTTGCTGTAAAACTAAAGTCATTCATTCTATTTGTCTGTCCTTTAACTACCTATCCACAAAAGAGGAGTGATAATGCTTTTATTCTCCCACTCTCTGCTTGCCTTGTCTGTTTAGACAGTCAGGTCTTTGGAATACATACTGCTTATGCAGCACTTTACAGAAAATAATGGCCTGATCTCCATTAAGCCTGAAGCCTCTGCTGAAATACAAACATAGACAAGAAGACAGTAAGTCTAACCAAATATAAAAAGTCACAAAGGTGTTTCCCATTTGGGGGATTATACTGACTAAATACAATAGGAAATGACTTCTAGAGAACTTACTTGTGCTTCATCTTGGATTTGCTGCTGAACTGGGGCTGGCTGCCTCACTATATAGTTTATCTGACCAACTATGGTCTGTTGAACATGCTGAGGTGGTTTGGCTTGATTCAGCTGCAAGCTGGGCTGTCCTTGAGCCTGGAGAAGACGCTCCAGATCCTTTTTCATCTCTTCCAGTTCAAACTGGTGGTGCATTATGTCCAGACTCTGTTGGATGACTTGTTTGTGGGTATTCTCATTCTGACCTGATGGCGGTGATGCTGGTGGCTGCTGCTGCGGCTGCTGCAAGTGGTTAGGCTTCATCTTCTGGAGATGGCCAAGTTGCACTTGCACAGTTGGAGTCTGCAAAGGAGCCTGTGTGCACAATGGCTGTTGATGGCTTGTGTGAACTTGCTGAGCCTCATGCAATGCAACAGCATAACCAGGAGGTGCAGTCTGCTGCAGCTGCTGGGCTGGTAAATGCTTTCCAATCCTCCCAGACACACTCTCTGGCTCTGACAGAGATTGCTGCTCCAGCCCAGACTGTGTTAGTTTCAGAGGCTGGGGGGTGCCCCTTTGCTCTTTGTCATGTTGCTGTACGTYGTACTGCAGTGGAAAATGCTGCTTATGAGGTTCGGGAGGTTGTCGAAAATTCTGATGACGGTTCAGGTTTTGGTGAGAAGGCTGAGCTTTGTTCAGGTGAGGTACACTGAGGCAGTGTGAGCAACACACAGGTGTAGGACACTGAACTGGAGGTGGCAACTGACGTGGCTGGCTATTCGCAGGCTCTAGCTGTGATGCTGGTGAATGGTGCCCGTGATACAAGGATGTCTGTAATCCTTGTGCATTTCCACAGAGTAGCACATCTGAATGAGAAATGTGTCCACCTTCCACAGTGAAACCTCCTGTAAAACAACTATATATATGAGTATCCTATTCACACAGTCCTTCAAGATACTTTCAAGATGCCTTTTTTCAAGATTTTTGTGTGGTTTGAAGTCACACCAAATTCCTGCTGACGTCAGTGGAACTCATGGTTGAAATACCAGTCAATGTTTTGATAAAGTACCCTCAGCTTACATTATTTTAATTGATGGATATGGTTTATGCTTCCATTTTTCACTAAAGTATTAGCATATCTTTTCATCCATAAGCAAAGGTACAAAAGACTGCTTTCAGGGTGAAAGTGAGAAAAATAAAACAGATTTATGTTATATAGGACTGAATCATAGTCACAGAAGCTAGAAATAGAAATGACCGATGAACTGATTTTGTCCATGCTCTTTGCCAAGATAATATTATTTCCTGTAATACTTTACCTAGTGTTTTACTCCATCTAACTGTAATACTTTACCTAGTGTTTTACTCCATCTAATTTTGAATATCTTAAAATGGGAAGAGAAGCAACATTTTAGACCGCTGATCTGAACACTGAACTGAACTTACTGTGGAAAACCACTACAGTTGGGAAATTTATAGCTGGTGAGAAACAAACTCAATGTATGCACATACATTATATAAATAACAGTCAATATTATATAGCCAGTGTCTTAAAGCCATCTTTGTGCCCATTAATTTTAAGTCCCTCAAGCACTGCTCAGGTCCCTTGGCTGTTGAGATACTAGARGATCTGTGGAGCGCAGACATGGCTGAGCCTAGCTCACCCTGGGTAAGGCAGAGGAAATATCACAAGGCTCACTGCAGATTCGCCATTTCACCCAGGGAACCCTTGACAGAACTGCCAGGCCACAACGTTGTAGTTATAGAGTTGGTGTCTGCTGGCACAGAACTGAATTTCAAATAAAATAGGCAAAGTCAAGGCTATTTGACAGCCAGTACCACTACGTTCTAAGTAATTTCAGTTAGAAGTTTATACTTGATTACATTTAATATTTTATAATGTAAAAACATCAATTGAAACATTAGCTGTTAACTAGAGAATTTGGGAGGGTTTTATGTACTGTAATTAATTCCTATTTAAAGTTTCATGCAAATCAACAACAGGTCCATTGCTTATCCCTAAGCTCTTCTTCTCACAATAAATATTAAAATAACCAGGTCAAAGCCATTTAACAAACAGCTTGAAGTCTTATTGTGTGTTGTAAAGTGAAACATAAGCTAATAAAGCAAAAGGGTTGCTATGTCAATGCATTCTGTGTACATTACTACAAAATAAGGCAAAAGAACGTTGGTATAGAACTTAAAATGTCTTTCTGTGACTCTCACTCCTTTGTATTCTGTGGGTTTGGAACGCTGTTTTCTGACTATTTCTAACTATTTGGAACAAGGACCCATCGTTCTCACAGACTTGAAGTAATCCAGTTACATTTTTTTAATCACTATGTAGTTTTTGTAGAATGATTATGATCATATTTTGTTGTGACCCTACCTAAACAAGTCAGTATTATCAACCTTAGAAACCTTTTATCTTTAAGCAATTCTACCACTATCATAATAAGAATTTCTATGACTTTTACATGGACAGCCTAGCAGCTGCACTGTGGCCAGCTTGTATACTGTTTGTCATGTAACAAAAAAAAGTTAATTATCCAACATCTTTCATTTATTTAAGAATGCATTAGGGCAGGGAAATAGTGCTTAGAAACCATATGTTTTGCACCACTTAAGCCCTGGACAGTATTATCACTAAACTAGTAGTTGCGTTCTTACACTGCAATGTTTTAAGATCAAAAATAATATTTATATGGTACATTTATAGGTAATGTTTGTAGGATAATATTTATAAATAATGATGTCTTTTAATGAGCAAGTTGATATAACTGGGAAAACAGAAAAGTTCGGTCACAGTAACTTTTCTTCAGGTCTGTAACAAAAGAAACTAAACCAGAAGTCAAAACAAAAAAGGAGAGCACTTTAGGGAAGGTACTGTATTTTCTGCATCTGTCTCATCTAGTTTTGGGCACTTGTCTAATAAACAAAAACACTTTATTTTTCTTACCTAAATTGGACAGCTGTTTAGTCCAGTAGGAGGGATCCCAAGTAAATCTGATCTTCAGGGGAGGGCCGATGTCTGTGTTACAGTTTGTCTCTAATAAGCGCTGTATCTGAAATACAATCTGGTGAAAAATCAAAGGATTATGATTTTATTCATGATTGTAAAACCATAAAAAGTGTTTCATTTGGGAAACAGTAAATCATTAAAACAGTTCTCACATTCACTGCACAATTTCACTTTACTGAGAAAACAAGTATTGCTCTTACCAGCTCTTTACTGAAGAGAAATGGGATGCTGTTTTTACTGCACACTGCCCAGCTGATGAAGTTCTGCACGTGTTCAACCTGTCTGCTTAAAACCACAACACCTTGCAGCTGTTGTTCCAATTTCTGCTTCCTTTCACTGGTGATTCTCTATTAATAATGTGAAACAGTAGGAGATACTTGTCATCATTCAGACAGACATAATGCATACAATCATCAGCATTACATTATGCATTATTTGCATTGGCACTGTTATGTAGAAACTCTAAACTACCAGTCATAAAGAGAAAGCAAACCCTATTCAACTGATAAGTCTGAGTTCAGGAAAAACAACAAACAGGAAAACAAGAAGCTAGTTTGTTTTGAAGTACACAAAATGTGCACACACATTCTCTGTAACTACATTAGAAAACATGATTAACTCATAACATGCATTCATTTTGTCACTTTATCATAAATCCTTGTCAACCATTGATCCAAACCTACAACTGCAGAAAAAGATATATTTGAAAACATAAACAAAGGGACACTAACGTTCACAATCTGTATTCCTTTCATTGGCATTGGGATTTAATTTTAATTTAGTTTAATTTCCCAAGATATCAAAGAAACTACTGTTACTTACTTCAAGTTGTTCAAGAAGGATGTTTGTTCGTTTATTGATTTCATTCATCAAAACCATCTTGGCCATTTTGATTTGATTCTCAACTTTTTTGTATAAATGTTTTACTTCAAGCAACCTATGGGGAAGATGAGTGAACTGATAAGTCATTCAGTGCTTGATAGTTACTTATTACAAGAACTGATCTAAGTATTGGCAAAGAAATCCAATGAAAGTTGTATCATTTCCCGTAAGTTTTGCTACACTTCTCTTCAAACATGCTAATGCTGATTGACACTAACAAACATCATGCTATGAATAGTCCAAGTTTTTCTTCAACAAGCACATGCAGAGCCACATCCAAAAAACTCACGCAATTCRGATGGCCCGTTAACAACAAAGGGTTGAAATAAAAATTAATTTCTACTTAATGACTTCACTTTATGCTAGAGTATAAATAGATTTATACCTATTTCAAACACTTGAAAGAGTATGTCTTCTACATTAATAAAACTGACAGCTAAGACATAATCAGTAGTTGAAATCTAGTTTAAATAATGAAATATTTTCATTTTTATATCAGTCTTGACTAAAACTGTAGCTTGTTTTGAGGTTTCTTGAAGAAATAAGCTATTTCAAAGTTATCTTTATTTCTCATCTTTTTAAATTCTAGTTCAGAAAAAGTAGACTATAGAAATAAAACATTAAACTCTGAAGTCAGCTGTCACATGCCTCATATGGACTACCAAACCCTATAGTACAATACCATGACATGTGAGCACCATTTAAAGATAAATTTAGTATTTTTAATCTTCCTATTACTTCCTGCTCTCCAAAAAAAACCATAGCATCTGCAATTACTGCTGGTAACCTACATTTAGCAAAAATAATGTATTTACTGATCACCCACTTTCAAGAAATTAATGCATAACAATTACCTGTCTTCAATCTGTTTAGCTGAAACCTGAATCCCATTTTTTTTCTCTTCCACTTTAGCTATGACATTCTCCAGGATAGCCCTCTGATTTTGCAGAGCTTCATCAAGGTGTCTGAACCTGAGAAAGGAAGGGAAATTCTCACACCACGCTCTTTTCTGTTGACAAATAACTATTGAGAAGTTAAAGAATGGCTGTGTTCTTCTTTGATATGCTCAAATAAAGCACTGTTTGCACTTCCTGATGTTACAAGCTAGAGGGGAATTCCTGAATCTAGCGTTGCAGCAGCCACTAGAACCACTAAGCAAAACTGCCCACTGCTAGATGTCACCTGCTGCTCTGTGTTTCCCTTGAGTACGGCTTGTTTCTCTCTGCAGCCAGACAGACCCACTGAGGACTCAGCAGGATGCACAGGTCAGAGGGTCMATTTTGCTTTATTTGTAAAGCCTGAATCCCATGGTGAGCCAAGAGGGAGCTGTCCTAACCACTGGACCTTTTATTGAATATAGCTTATGCAAACGAGAGCCTTAGCTCTTCTTTTCTCTGTGCAATGGTTGAAGTATAAAGGCATAGACCTATTTAAGAAAAAGGCCACTCCAGACATCTGGTAGACTGCCAGAAAACCTAGGTTAAATCTTTTAGAACTTGTGTTTAAAAACATTCTTTACTAGTCTGAAAAATAAATCATTTACATTACTGAAGGTTGGTAGCCCATGCTGATAAGGAGTTCATACCTCCTGACAATGTTCAAAGGGGTCTTAGCTGGACTTCAGCCTCCATACTTAAGCACTGAATTCTCAGATAGGGCCATCCTTTATTTATTTACATGTTTATTGTCTGCCACCCAACAGCTTTGCCTGTAGTGTGTGAACTGTAGGAGCTGGCATCTGTAACTCTGGCAATCCATTTCAGCTGCCACAGGTACTGCTCTTCCTAAATTTCTTCTGCCTTCTTTCTAATGTAACTCCTATAGATTGATTTTGGCTTTCTATATTTGAAGGCAGAAGCTATATGCCTAAAGCAGAAGAAGCAGGCATGTTCAAGTCAGTTACTGTCAGATGGACAGTTCAGGGGTGCAGCTGCCTTATAGCCTGTCTGGACCCAGTCACCACCTTCTTTCCTACTACAAATGCTCTGTGACTGCTATCCCAAACATTACCACCTCCCACAGAGACAGGCTCATGTTACAAGGAATCACCCTGTCACTGTCTACATACAATTTCTTACTTGACTCACACACTTCTGCACACAAACAGCAAGCTTCAGCGTTGGTAACTCTCACCTTGTGTAGTCTTGGTGTCTTTGATTAAGGTAAATACAAGGATTTGAACCATGTTCAGCTTCTGCCTTTGAGCACAACCGCAAGGAGTTAGATGCATGTATATACAGTATTTGGGCAGATAATTCAAGCAGGAGGGTGTACACTGCTGAGAGCAGTGTATAATCCTGTGAGAATAGTAACCCATGTGTCACCTGGCTTGGGCAGAAGACAACTGAACTGAGTTTGCTGTGGCCTGTAAGTTTGACCTAGACTACAGTTTCAGCTGACAGAAAATGCAGATGAACAGTCTTAAATTTAAATTAGATATGTTTTTAGATGGGATTATGAAACAGACATTGAGCAATTAATGTTTGGTACCTATGTTCCTTATGCTCTGTCAGAATGCAGCTGCGACACGTAAGGGTATCACAGGTCTCACAGAACACCTTGAGCGGCTCTTGAGTATGCATTGGACAAAATAAGGAAAATTCACTTGCTTCATCTTCAGCTGCTGAGGAATACAAAGCAATGGTGTCACTGAGAGAAACTGCTATTATAGTTCGAAAAGAGAGTTGCCAACTCTCACAATTTTGTTGAAAGTCTTGATGCTATTTTTAAAGACCCAGATTCTGGAACCATCTGATTATACGAAGCAGGGTTTGTTTGAGAATTTTACTGGTCTTGTAGATCCTACAAATTGAGCATATCAAAGAGGTTTAGAAACATGTAATTAAACTCAATTTATATTGTCCTCTAAATTCACGTGAGTTTTAAATATCCCATTGATTTTATGAACCTGCCTCATGACTTAATTCTCTGGGTTGGCAAAACAGTCAACAAAACTGTATTCTAAAATGTAGAAAAGTAAATATGTTAAATAAATCTGAAGTCACAGCAGAAGCAAGGAAATCCTTAATTCTTAAAAAGTCACGTGGGGGATTTTTTCTTTTTTTCTTTCTTTTTTTTTTTTTTACTGTTTTGGTTTCATTATAAATGCAGTACATAAACTTCAGCAGCTAAAGCATATTGATATTATGCACTAATACATTTTCTAATAAGGAATTTCTAAAAGAGTGAGATAATGAAGAGTAAGTGATGGACAGCAGAAACACAAGAGAAGTACTGTTCCTTTTTAATCTATTCTTGTCTTCTTTCTTGGATATAGCAGAATTGCTTGAGAAAAAAAGAACACTCAATGAAAGAATGCAAGAAAATTGAAAAGTTCAGAGAAACCTCTTGACTTGGATTCCCAAAACTTTGACTTCAGAGACAATTATTTTAACAGTGTAAAGTGTTAAGGAACACCCAGCATTAGTATTAGGGAAACCCATCATTTGCTCAAAACGGTCTGAAAGCCCAAGCAGAGTTAAGGTACAATGACAGATTTATGCAGGTGAATGTTCAAAACCTTTGTCTACAGGACCATCAACATTATTAGCACATACAGAAGTATAAGGGAGAAGAAAATCACACATTTGTATCCTCCAATGACACTATCCTGTCATTTTTACAAACACATGAGAAATTCAATAAAGCAAGCACCTTTAGATCAATGTTTACTGATAAAAACTTTAAAAAATTAAAAATTACTTACTTATATAACATTATTTGCTTATAAAAATGAGAAAAATTCTTCTATTTTCCCACACTAAATCCATCTTATTTATCTAAGCTAAAAAAACCTTGTGGCAGGGACCATGCCTGATCCTCTAGCAAAATGGAGCTTTTTATACAATCAAGCCTCTGAACTGGTTCTACTGCAACAACACAGAGACACAAGATACAGCAAGCTATACTAATTCAGTCACTTCAATCTATTTTCAAATTGGAAAACACACAACACAAGTAGAAAGGCTAAGAAAATTTAAGAGCTGACAGAAAATGAAAGTGYGGAGAAAATCCATGCCACGCTATAAAGAAAACATGCATCTGAGCAGGTAAAGCCAAGCATCTTACTTTTTGGATTGCTGTCTAAATATTTCTGAGTTGGTTGCTCTACTTCCCCCCATTCCATTAGCTTTTTCTCCCTTTATTGACCCAACATGCAAGAAGATAGTTCATGATTGATTAGATCATTTTTATGTAACAGCATTACATAGTTTACATTTTATGATTTACTTACTAGAGTACCACACTTTATTTTTCAGGAAAGTATATTTTTTATATTATCATTAAATCAAAAGCTAATACATAGCATTATTAAAAATGGGATGTTGAACCTGAGGGGTTTTTTTTAGCCCATGCCAATAATTTTTTTGTATCCAGGTGCATTATTCACCTCCGCTGCAAAATTTTCTCTGATTGCACTGCAAGTATGTACTTTTGCATTAAAAACTGCAGCAGACAAGGCAAATAATATATAACCAAGCAGTTGTATGTCAAAGACCATCTCTTCCTCCCCTATCACATCACATATCAAATCTTGAAAGAAAAACAGAATAAAAACTCCAAAACATTTATCTTAATTTTCCTGAGTTGGAAAAGCCCCTCTTGGTCTTCTGTGCCCATCTCCCAGCCCCTGCAGAGCATGAAAGCTGTGTTTTGAAAACTCAGGATCGAGTTATCCATGATATGTGTATTTGGAGAAATATTTAAACAGCTCCTGCTCATCAGGACATGTGCTCTTTAAGATCCAAGTATAATGAAGCTCGTTCACAATCTTATGTAATGACTTCTCAATTTTCTTTCTCTCCATGAAGGGTTCTTTAGCCTTTGGGTGACTGCAATCATCCCAAAGAAATCAGTATTTTTTTCAGGATTGTGTCAGATTTAAGAGACAAGCACATTTCAAATGCAAACTGAGAAGGATGAAAATCAATGTTATCTAATTACAACACAGACCCACAGTCTCTGCCTCTAGTAATTCCCCAGTTCAACGACATATCAGGGTGAACTGCTACTAAACCACAGCAGTAGGTATTCAAGACCTAATTTATACTCAGCTCAGAGCTAGGTTCTTCAGTTTTAAAATTAGTTGAATTTATATGAATCAGCAGCTAAACAAGCACGTGAACCTGCTTTTTCTAGGAGCAGACATCTTGACCCCCACTATCCAAGTTAGTTTCCTGAGCAGAACGTCACATGAAAAAAAGGGAAAGTTCAGTTGCTCCAAATTCTGAATTAGCATCACTTGAGTCACCATTTCCTGCAGTCTGCATTTTCCTATCTCAGGTGGATCTCCAGAACAATAAACAGGAAGTCTTGAATCTCTGTTATTCTAACCAGCAGATGACAACTGAGAAAGAGGAATCTCATCTTGGCTAATACAGTCCCCCCTCAACTTGCATAATTTGCAATGGCTTGCACTTTGATTTTATAGGTTCATATTCAACCTTGAGAGACTGCAAGTAACGAGTAGTAGAGCAAAGAGAAAATAATTCAGTGGGTGAACCGGCTTATAAATAGTTGGTATGTAAGTACCAGCTCATTTAGTTCTAATGTAGTTTTGGCAAAAGCAATTTTTCTACTCAAATGCAAAGCACAGGCTTCCACTTAACTAGGAGATAATCTATACTAAAATTGAATCTCCTTTTTAAGAAAACTGAGACTAAGAGAAAAAAGTTCTGATTTTTTGAATTTAAGTAGTCTGAGAGCACAGCAGAACTTTGCATATAATGAGATTCTCTTATTCCTAGTGTTAATGCCAAGCCCTCCAGTGCAAGGTTTGCTCTTCAGAGATTATTCCTCCAGAACAGTTCCTTACTCTGTCAAAAAGCATTGCTCATGTTATGCTCCCAGGGCCCACCTTGGCATTCTCCAATACACACCACATTCATTCTACAAGCAGACTTTAAAGTTTTCACATCTATTGGCCACAGATCCAGAAGGGTATTTTTTTGCTTTTTGGGGTTTTTTTACTATCAGGAAAATACAGTGGCTGTGAAAAAGATGCTGTTGATGTTGCTGTATACAGGCTGCCTCCTTCATTCACCGTTATATAAAAAGCATTCCTGTCTTGGCCCATCATTTAATCATCTGCGAACCACATCTCAGCATCAGTTCATGTTCATCATCAGCTGTGTTARCCTGGCACTCCTAAGTTAGAACCGGAATTTTTGAGAGTACCTCTAAGTGGTTCAGCCAAAAAGAATATACTGGAGCAACTGAACAATATATAAATACTAGGTAGAAAAAATTTAAGTCAAAGTGATGCTCGGCACTTGCTTTTTACTTATCTGGTTTTATGCTTAAAAATAAGGTCCTGTTTTTCAGTGTAAGAGTTCAGTGAGTGTTCTTAGCTAAACAACTGTGACACAGACCATTTCAATTCCCAATGAACATATTTGAA
This sequence comes from Apteryx rowi, assembly GCF_003343035.1. Taxonomy (NCBI): domain Eukaryota; kingdom Metazoa; phylum Chordata; class Aves; order Apterygiformes; family Apterygidae; genus Apteryx; species Apteryx rowi. The sequence continues at coordinate 1,168,696 of NW_020447275.1, read as the reverse complement.
ACAATGGAGTCTAACTTAACTAGAAAACCCCCCCAGCTACTAGACGTTTCTAGTGCCCTCACAGAATGTTGTGAAGGTGAATAAAACAAAGCTATTTTCAACCAGGAATGGTATTTCCAATGCCAAGAAGCCCTCACAAGGAAACCCCTGACAGCAGCATTGCTTCTTACGGATCTTCACTTCAGACTTCCAAAAGATGAGTYCATGGCAGGGGGGAGATCAGGCTCCCTTTAAACTTTTTCCTGAGAAAATTCTTCTGCAATATACAGTTTTTCTGTCCCAGTCCAGTCCTGCCCCATTTTACCCTCCCCCATTATCTTCAGAACACAAATTTGACCTGAGGGTAGAAATCTTAAAAAAATCACATGAATTTAGCACACTTGTCTGCAGCATGACCTCAAGAGGCCGGGGGCGCTGCCAGGTAGCCAGCTCAGTCGTTCAGCTGCATGACCTGGGTCCTGCAGGCCCTGGAAGGAAGCATGGGGCAAGTGGTTCACAGGGTAAAAGGTCCAGGGAAGGACCGGGATGGAGACCTGCAGATTCTGCATGGCGGGGTAGGCAAGATCAGAGGCATTACACAGATGATAGATATTGCAAAGGAATAAGCAGAAAGAGACGTTTCCATGGGAAGCCAGGTTCCTTTATATCTCCTCCTCAAGGAAGACCTTGTTTATCAAAATTATACAAATGTCAGAATAGACAGGATCAGCCGGGGGTGATGGTTCTACTTTACTTCATTTCAGACCCAGTGAATCTTAGTTTTCAGGTGAGGAAAAAGTCTGTCCCTTGCAAAGAAAATAGCAAAAGTTACAACATTTTAAAGATGCAAGAGTGATAGAATAGAGAGTCTCTAAACAGGTGCAAGAGCTTAAAGAGAAGGTAGCTGTAGTTCAGAAGCACCATACAGAGACTGAAGGTTACTGAACCTGAAAGCAGAAGAAGCCTTACTTCCAAGAAAGAAAAAAAATCTCAGACCAGGTTGTAATATGTCCTAGCTTTTGCTTTCTTTGAAATATCCCGAGGGGCTATTTATTTTACATCCCCAACCGTGTTTTAGATTAACTAGCCTATATGTACTACTAACCTCTTTGTTCATTATTCTTTGTTTCAGCAGAGTATTTAGGACTAAATAGATGACAAAGCATTTTAGTAAAAAAGTGTTTTTGTATCTTTTTATTTATACAGCAAACAATACCACAACTAAGCCACAGGTAGATTTTCTTAGCGTTATTTGTCAACAAAAATGGGTTGGTAAGCCTTACTCAGAGTGAAATGAAATTATAAACAGCTAGAACCTCAAAACCACAGTCCTTATCGTGCCATCAACTCAAGAAGAAAAACATATTGTCCATCCAATCAAGGCACTTGCGGGGGTGTTTCAGTTTATATTTTCTCCAGAAAAGACCTAGAAAACATTTAAATCTGTCATCTGTGCTTTTTTATTATTCTTACAGACTATTTTTCTTGTTTTCACTCTATTGGCAACCACGTATCATGTCTCATGTGAAGTGCCTCAAGCTGTTTCATAGGAACACCCAGGACTTAAAAGAACTCTGTGCTAAAAATAAAGCAGAGGCTTCTATATGCAAAATCCTAAAGCCAGAGAAAACCATTATAATCAGTGGGCTGTATCTATGTTTATTCCTTGTTCCATCTTTCATGTTCCTTACAAAGAATGATAGTGCAGCACAAACTCTCTAGCACAAATAATTTCACATGTGAGCAAAATGTAAACTTTGTAAACATTGTATAAATTGCAAGACTCTTATTTTAGATTACAAATATCATATGTAAGTTTAGGTTAGCACACTCCTCAGCAGACCTCTGGCATATGAGCAACAAAAATAATGAACAATAGCAGCAGATGATCACCCTCCTCTGTGGATCATCACTGTAGAGCAATATGAGACGCATTTGTCAGTGGGTTCCAGCTGTGCTTACTGACAGTAATACACTGGTTGCACTCGGGAACCCTGTTTTTCACTCCAGGCTTAGGAAAGGAACATCCTACAGTAGTCACAGTCTTTTCCTCTCCGCGACCCTCCCTCCCCCATCCTGCCTGCAAGCACAGGGATTGCTTTGGTGGTTTCCTGAAGGCAAGTATCAAAAAAGGGACAGAAACACTGAAAGAGCAAGACCTATTGCCATGGAAGCCTACCAAATCCTAACCTGATGCTCTGCAGACTGAAAAGGCCCAGGGAAGAGACTGTACCTCCGTAGAACTCATGTAGCCAAAATGCATCAGATAATATGGAGCATTGATTGTGGTGAGGGTAGGTTTAGGCCCCTATTATTGTAGCGGATGGCATAATCTCTCATTCACACATACAAACCCTTCTGAGTCAGACTCACATGGAGCATGGTGTCTCTAGCACAGAGCCCGAGACTGCTCCATTTTCAGCTGAATAACTGTTATTAGAAGAAACATAAAACTTCAAAGTGCATCTTCTGTACCTGAACAGCCCTTCATGGATACAGATAGGAAGCGGTCTCCAGTTTCCTTGCTATGTCTGTGTTCCTCTGTACATGAACTGCACAGCCACTTATTGCAGCTTGTACAGAGACTGTGAGCAGGTCTCTTCTCTTTACACGTGGAGCAACTCTGAGAACAAAAAGTGCAATTAAATACAAGGATAATGAACTGGCTTGTAGATACTGTTATCTTAGACTATGATTCAGCTTGGTAAGCTTGAGATTTTTTTCTTCCTCAAACTAGTGTGATTAAAGTGATTAAGAGTACTGTTACTGTTAAAGGGATCAGCATAAAATAAAGATTTGGAGCTGTTAAACCAAATTGTGTGTCTTTCTATGGTCTAGTACAATTGAGCATAATTATGACATGATGCAGGAACTATTCAGTAAAATTCTAGGTTCTGTGTTACACATGAGATCAGAACAATTAATCACAATGACTTTCTTCTGAACTGAAAAATCCATTAATTTTGTCCGATTTCAGTATAAGGAAGGCTGGTGAAAGTTACTTCTGAAAGTGAATGCTGTGCTTTTTAGTCCCTTGCTATTAGTGTTGCAATACTTACTGATGGCTTTAACACATCAAATTAGTGTACCCATTTCTTAAAWAAAAATATTTTCTACCTCAAAGATTGTCTAGGTTACAAAACAAAGAAAACATTAAAGGAGGGTGAAAGATAACCATCAAAAATTTTTTAATCTAACTATCATTTCCTCCCAAATGACAACATTATCAAGAAACATTTTACCTTATCTTGCTTTAGTGACATTCACTCATTTCTGCCCATTAAAGGTTATCAAATAACCTACAAAATTTATAGCCTGGGGTCCTCATCTACTTTCAGGTATATGAATTTAAATTGGAGCAAATTCAATAGAGCTACTCTAGATCCACATTGTTTACTTAAAATTAGAGTTTACTATATTGGCTGTAGGATTGCATGAACAACTCTGACAGTGATACAGCGTAACTATCAGAAAAATACAATAAAACATGCCAAATGGTAAGGCAATTTTGAAAACAATATAGAGACACCCACACACTATTAATGAAAAACTTAGTTCCTGTTCCCTAAAGAGAGTTGAACAAAGATGAGCTCAATTTATATATTGATATCAAATGTGATGAGAGATAAGACAGACGTGGGAGTATGAGAAGAACTGGAACTTTTAATTAACTGTCATCTGTACTGATTCAACCGTTCAGGGAATGCCCTCTTCTCCTTTATTATACAGGCCATGTTGTCTAGAACAGTCACTAAAGGTGAAATCAATAAAGCAGCACTTAAATGAGGTAGGTAATTTGATTTCTTTGTTATCCAGGACAAACTCAAGAGGTATTCCAAGATAGCTATGATGATACTTTACTTAAAAAAGGATTTGCACAAGGCATAAAATATCTTGTCTGAGAATTCCTAATATCAATATTCATTGACTTACCATAGCACCATACAATTTCCCAGAGTGATCATTGTGATATAGTTTTATCATCAAAGCATTAAAAGTTTTGTCAGCGGCTTATCATCGCACTCAAACATTTCCTACAAGTTTAGGAAACATCTCCTGTATTATGCATAGTTCTTGAGTACCGTTACTACTATCACTGCTACTCAAGCAACTAATATGAAGTGGCAAAGTGACTTCCTATGATGTCCTCTCTGCTGGACATCAGCTCAGCTTCAATTCAGTTTAGTTAAAATTGCATCCCAACTGTTCTGATGGAAAGCACGAAGAGAAGGATCTAACAGCATGCATTCAACGCACAGGCCCTGATTCAAGCCTTGGGAAAGGTAATAGATTTTCTCTTCACCCTGTCTCAGATCATGACTTTAGATTGCCTGAGGGGAGAAAAATTAGTTCTTCCTTTGCTGATTTTTCTAGTTTTAAATCACAGCTTAAATATTAAGTGGAACATCTGCATCTACCTAACTTCTGAGACTCAAGTTTGGCTCAAAGATTTCACTTCAGCCCAAGAATAAAAATTTTGGTTCCATTGAAATTCATGCAAATTTTACCATTCCCTTCAGTGAGGCTGGAATTTCACAACAGGTCCCTTATCAATTCACTGTTTAAGAGCTGTATTTCTAATATATATTTTTTTAAGAGGTTGAGCAATTCTTGACAATAAGGCATCAAAGCAAAGTTTTAAATGTCTTATATAGTCTAGGCTGGAAAGTACTTGTGTTGCTATTCTGGTATTTTAGCTGTTTGCTTATCAGTAACATTTTCCAAAAGGTACATGCAACAGTTTGAACCAAATAGCCAAAATAGCTTATATAACCAAAACGTACGGATATTTATTCTGGGGAGCAAATCTTGTTGTATAAAGAGAAATGGCCAATTTAAAAGGTAATCATGAAGGGCCAGCTTGGGGAACACATCACAAGTTTAGACATGCTCTGCCTTCTTTGTAATAACCAAAACTGCCTACTCATAAGCCTACCCATAACTGGCTGTTAGACAGTCTGAGAAGAAGTTATGCTGAACTGTACTGAACATTACTTTTAAGCTGCAGGGCACAGAGTGTTCCCAGAATTATATGGGGAAATGAGCAAGAGATTTTGAATCCCATATTTTGGGGATTCCKACAGCTGGTATATAGCACGTTCTATCATTTGTGCTTCACTATTTCGTACACTGAGAAATATCTTGCTTCCAAATGCTTTATTACAAGCCTTGACAGATTCCCATTTGAACACGTTAGATAAATTAAGAAAATGATGGCTGTTCAGCTTTGTCTCAGTTGGATGATCTGGTGCTTCTCTCTGCTCTCACTGATGGTAAGACTGTTGCTTTAGGTTTGGGGGGTTTTTTGGAGGGGGGGGGGTTAAGACAGAAAGCAAGCTTTACTGTTACATGACTTGATTGTCAATGAAAAGGAAGCAAGCCAAAGCTATTAGAAAGGTTCCCCAGTCCCTCTAGGGTACTGCTATGCTCCAGGGAGTATTCTGCTTTTACTGAATTGCTCTTAGGACTCCTAAGGGATTACAGAGAAGAAAAACCTTCTTCTAAAAGAAGATTTGAAAAATAATCTAGTGCTTCTGAAGACATTAAATATTCTCATTTGATTTCCTTTCTACACCAACTCTCATTGAAAGGTAAATGAAGTGAGTCATGGTAATTAAGAAATCCCAGTATAATAAGGGCATTCTAAACACTGCAGCACTATCTTATGAATTTTGTTCTTCTCTCTGAAGAGTGCATGTGAAGAGGCCTTTCTGCTTTACATAAAGCTATATTGTACTTCAGGCACCTTATACCTAAAGCCGTCAACACACACTTTGCTCGCATTAGTTACCAAATTTCACCAGTGCACTCCATGGATTAGGTTATGCGTTCCTTCCTTTTTAAAGATGGAGAAAATGACTGTGACAGGCAACTGTCTACTGTGACAGGGAAGAAGCACATCTCTTCTGTGCTTTTTTGGAACCAGATCACTGGGTTAGTCACAATTTAAAGCAGTCTCAGGCCTTCTCTGTGGGACAGAACTAACCTCTAAAGTGCTGTTACTCCTACAGGAGAGCAGAGGAGTGGAAAGATATATCTTCTGTCCTGTGTTCTGGAAAAAGTGTTTCCTTGTGCCCAAAGGCTCTGAAACTGAATATCCAGTATGGCTATCTAATTTCTTTAGGAATCAAAAGCACAAAAGAGACCACGATCTTGCTCAGAAGGTGAAGCCCCAAATCCCTAGTTCTTTGATACTAATTCTTACCTTTGGATAAAACAGTCAGCAAATTACAGACTATTTTTAACATGTTACCAGCTGTTTAAACTCCATTATCAGCAATACTACCACATTCTAAAATCTCTTACTCATGCAGATAATAGAATACTGTACCACAGAGGGAGCGGACATACACACCTTCCTCTATTTCCCCTGGGGTTCCAAAAAATTAGCAATACTGTGAGAATAGACCTGCCTGTTAATTAGATACTTAAAGCAAGTGAAATCCATCTTTGTTTGTACATACAACATCAATACAGGGCCAAGGTGGTAACCTTTGGCCTTCTAATTCTCCTTTGTTCCACCATGGAAAACCGAAATGTGATGTGATCACTTCATCATTAAAACAGGTCACCAGAAAACAATAACATCCCACTGAATCAAACAGATAATCTCGGTGTAATCATCCAGCCAATAATCTTTGTTTATGCTCACTTTGGGTTGAGAGTAGGAGATGATGAGGAATCCAAGAGATTCAGCATCTTCCTAGTATATGGTTTGTCACACAGATGCAGTCCTACACCACTAGTATCAACATTTAAAATGCCTTTGATTTCAAGTATATGGAGTCAAATGCCTTCTTCAAATAAAGACAAGTACTATGAAGGCAATACGTCCATCTTTAGGAGTGAAGTAATTACAGTTCTGCAAAGGAAAATGTAAGAGAATCATGTTGTTCAATATGAAGTTTAGTCTGCTTATCAAATAGTGTCCATCCGGCAGTGTTTTAACAACTCACAAGGCACCCAGCTTAGTGGTTTTCACTTACCTTTGCCATAGCTGAATTTCTAGTGGGAAAGTCCTTGAGAAAAAAATTTTCAACTACATCTCGTGCAAAGCATGTCTGTTTGCACACAGGGCAGGAAAGGATACCTGAATTTAAAAAAAATAAATAAAAGAAAGAGCACAGACCAGCCATGTGAATCAGGAAATGATAAAAACCACACTTCAGTTATTGCTAGCTTTTATACATCACACCAACATGCTTAGCTCCAGGAAACTAAGGTATTCTTCAAGCCATAAGTAACTTGTGGCTAGATCTAGTAAAATACATAGGGAAGAAAAAAGACAAAGCAATAAAATTCCTAGAAATACACTATGGTTCTGGGTTTTATTTCAGTATTTACCAGTCTAAATTCCCAAGAATTCACCAGGGCTTACAGCTCTAACAAAAACTGAGCTGCATTTCAAGCTGAATTTTCTTATTACAGATCTACTAGTATTTTTGCATACTATCTCTTGTTCTTCTAGACAAACTTTACCAGAGGTACACCCAGGCATAAAATATACATTGCCTGATATTAGTTTTACAGTGCAGCATGCTATGCTTCAACTATGAAGTCAAAGAGGAGTATTAAGCTGCCAGCAGAAGCAGAAAGTCAGAACAAAAGTTTCTAACAGACATTGCAAAACATCTACAAGTCCACAGGTGGCAAAACACAGGTGACCAGGCTTTTTTCCAAAGATAACCCTGAAGCAAAGCAAAAAACAGTCTGAGCAGCAGAACCTGGCTCTGCCTTCATTAGCTACTGTGTATAACTGGAATGAATTCTAGTATTTGCCCACGCTGAGAACACTGCAGTTTGAGAAGAAGCTGTCCATTACTGTATGACTGCACTTTTGCATCTCTGCTATTTCATTCCCAGACTTCTTGGGCTAAGATTTACACTTACTGAAAGGTACAGTGCTTTTTTGAAAAGGGCTATGCATATTTCTGACCACATTTCTAAACTACTGTAGACCTGAATCCAGTCCTTCAGAGATGATGGTAGTACATCAGTCTATTTTTACTTTATCAAGCCTTTTTTTAATCTAAGTTTTTCCATTTTATTGAGAACAAAATTTCAGTGTTATGCTCACATTGCCAAATAATCAGTTTATGATAACTAAAAGCAGTATTTCCTATGGCTAAATGAAGCAAACTCACTTAAAGCAAGTTTTCAAAAGAAAGATCAATGACAATTTTCTACTGGATTGACACTGTTCAGCATTCTCTTTTCCTTAACTAAAATTATTTTTATGCAAGAAGAGTGGCTTGTAGAATAATTAAATCTTAAATTGTCCATTACTCTTGGAATTATCTAGATGGTTATCAGAGACACTCATATTTTCCAAGTGCTTGATTTTATCTGCCCTTGGGACACGGCTCCTGCAGCTCCTGACCAGATGCACAATTCTAACCCCCAATACTGAATGCCTCTCATTTTCAGAACTGGGCTACTGTTCTTTTAACAGTACTTTGCATTAACAGAGACACACAAGCCCTTTCTACGTTACCACTTTCAACAAAAGCACTGTGCAGTCAGATGGCTGAATAAGTTCACTTTCATTCATAAATACTTAAAAAAATTTGAGTTCTGTAGCATCTCCTTTGAAGAGGACATATTATAGAGAATCACTTTCACAAGGTTAAGACCTTTTTTAGCTCTATTCTTGCAATAAAAGCAAAAGCTTTTGAGAATTGCATTGTTTATGATTTTCCTAGGTCACACTCACAACAAAACAGTGATTTGGGGGCCCAAGTGACAAACTAAGTTCTACCTCACACTTATTTAACTGTGCATTTCATATAAGACTGAGTGTTCACATAGTTGTGAGAAAGAGCAGGCCAGTATCCACGTGACTGTGCTACTCAGCTACCAGTCACCCCAGGGGAAAGGGATTGCAAGCAACTGGCAATGCTTTGCTCATCTTCTGCATATGTAACTTGAGACTTGTTTAAGCTTGGCTCTGGCGATGGGAGTTACACAGGGGCTTCATTTGATAAAGATGCTAAAGATGCCGTGATGGCAGAAAGCTGTAGAAGTCTTCTAAACTCATCCTTTCCTTTGCATCCTTAGTACTATAACTGCAGCTAAAAAACCTATTTACCTACAATATTTGTAGCTAATCACCTTTATATGAGAATGCCTTTATACTAGTCGCACAATCCCCCCCCCCGTGCTTTCCCAAATTATGGTTGTGTGTCCTGCAGAGAAGCTGTTAACAGCTCATTTCTCTAGAGAAATGTAAAAACAGTAGTTGTGTTGTAGTAGCTAAGGCAAGATGTTATACAGACAGTGCCCTCCTAATCCTTTTAAATGCTGCATACTACAAGCACCAGGCAACTATGGTGCCAAATCCTAGGATGAGGAACAGTTTTCAAGTCTCCATGTGAGCACTTTAAAAAAGCATCACAGTTATAACAATAGCAGCAGGAATAAAGAAATAAATGCATTTTGACTGATAAGCTAGGAAGCAAAACATATTTTGCAAGCACTTCTCAAATAAGTCTCATGGGTCCTGCTCTAATTCTTGCTGCAGTCACCGGGAACCCATCTACTGACTTTACAGGGAATTATCTCTAGCCCTTCAAGACCTTCAACCAGTTTCTTACTCCTGTAACAGCATTGCCCAAACAGTGCTAGTTCTAGATCTGACTCATACAACAAGAAAACCTCCAAACAGAGACTACATAAGATGTCACAAATTGACCAAAGAGGAAATTAGCAACAGATTACTTTCTGAAGTGGGAACTGCATGACTCTCACAGTTATTCCTTCACCTACACACCGTACTGGTGAGCATACGTTTTACAAAAAAACATTTCTGGGAACAACTGCTTACWGAGAAACAAAAGCAGTGTCCAGTACTTTGCCATAGCCAGGGCATCTTCTGTGCATCTACCACATAAGGTAAAAGAAGTTAATACTGAAATCACATTTTATTACATTCCAACACTACACAGTTCATGCAAAACATTAAATCAAATTATACCAATTGAATGATATCTAATGGAATGCTTGTGGCCTCAGACAGGTTCATGCAAACTTTGAATTGCGCTAATTTGTTACAAACCAGTGAAACAAAATACATTATATAAAGAATGCATTAATTTGACAACAGGTACAATTGCCTTTAATATTTTTAAAGAAAACTTCAATACTCTAAGAAAACATATTTCATGCATGAATTTCAGTTATGCGCAAAAGCCTCTTTATATAGAGAGAGGGAGAAATAGAATAGTATTAAGAAGTTGAGAACAATCATGATTTGGAGATAGATGACATTGTTGCTGATTAATACCAGCGGTATTTAAAAATAATGTCCTAGATGCCATGGGGCAAGTATTTCCCAGTTTTCAGATCCTAGCCATGCTACTGAAATCCACGTTGTTCCAAAAGTACACACAGAGTGAGTTGCATGCACGCACAGGTCAGAATACTGTATTAAACTCATTACCACAGACAATCAAGTGAGATACAGCTTTGATTAGGTATATGTCATAACGTGTATAACTGAATTACAATGATTTCAAACCTAAAATGTCCTTGAGATGAACAAGACATGTCTAGCTCTCAGCTAAAAAACAGCAACAACAACAAAAAAATTACAGAATAAAAAGAGCAATAGCTAATAGGAAAAAAAATGATAGGAACACCATGGCAATCTGTAGTGAAAGTAGCTTCCTACTCATACAACGACTAATCAAGTAAGCACTTTCTCACTTGTCCTAATACTGAATTCTATGTTTATAATTCATTAGATCCAAAGAAACAGACTTGCATTTTGCTGAAAGAGGGTTCCCTCTGAATATGGTAACTTTGGAGATCATACTTGATCAGCTAATTGGGCTTCTCATTTGTTTCCTTTTCCATTAAATAAAAACCTGTGCTCCCTGGAAGTGCCCAACTTTTTTCAATATAAATTCCCCAAAGAATCTAATGATATTTTGGCATAATAAATACACTACAGAGTGGCTTATGAAATAATTATCCTGAAATTAAGCAAACCTTAAACCTTGTAAACATGTGTTTACAAATAGCCACAAGCTGTAGWTACTTCAACAATATAAAGCATGCACACTGTGCTGTGCAAATCACCACTGCAGTACAGTTTTCTAGAAACCCCTTACCTGTCCTCTGGATAAACAGTCACTTAGAGAGCTACACACAGTCGCTTGTTTTAGGAAGTGGATGGTTATTAAGCAGAACTGCACGCACAGCGTGCTCCCTGGGATCAGGTTTTGCCGTACTGCAGATGGAAGCGGCTACACCTTCCGCAGAGTATCTGGGACTGCTCCCCCTTCTTCAGCAAGAAACACTGGCAAATCAGCAGGGCAGAGAGGTGTACTGGGCCACTGCAAGATGCATGTTTTTCTCTTGCCTGCCTTCTTGCCCTCACCTCCCGAGATTCATTTAGACCTCTCTTAAGTTGCCTTGGTTGAATTTTTCCTGAAGTGGTGAAATAAAAATTCCACAGTGAGAATGAATAGCAGCACCCTACGTCCCTCCACCTAGGTCTTCTCACTCCTCAGAGTAACCTGGAACAAGCGTGCAGAAGGAAAGGAGAGAGCTTTTCTGGGTTCAGGCAGCAGGTCTTACAAAGCCACTTACTCCCACCATATGCTTTGCAGACCATTCCCTAAAATGTTTCTTCCCTTCCTATCTCAACACTGCCGCTAAATAACAGTGTTAATTTGTTTTAAGAACCCATACTTTACAGACAGTTCATTTAAATATATTATTACAGCACTGTGGGTGAAGGGACGAGTAGTCAGGAGCCCTAGAGAATCACTGTTTGTACGTATGAGAATGATGCAATTGTTGGATCTAAATAGCAATCCAACATGGAATTACAGGATTCAAACAACAGAGTTTACACATTAAGAGATCAGGACCCAAATTCAGCTCTGCTGCACTCATGATGTCCGAATGAGGTCCATTATTGTTATCAAAATATCTAGAAATAAGAAAAAGCTAAAAGTGCTGCCGACACGCTCTATTTTTGTATGTATATTTTTGTAGTAGGAAGAATGTAGTAACATTTGCACAAATCCTTTTTTTTTTGGAGCTCATTGTCTCCCGCTTATCAGTTGAAATCATTATTTATGACATCGCACTTCTTTGCTAAAGAGATGATCGTGAATTTAGAAAGGCTAGCAAGAATCCTAATGTTGGATTTAAACCCCGTTTCAGTGTGATATGCAAGATAAATCCCTATTTCCATGTGACATGCAGGATAAAACATATCTAAGCCATTCTCAGATATATCTGATTTATCAGCTAGTACTGAACCACCTGTGAAGACCACAATGTACTGAACAGACTCCCAGAAAGTTTCATCACATGAAGGATGTGAAGGAATAGTCTTACAACTACATCCTTGCAGTGCTCCACTACTCCCATAACAGCCTTCTGTGGCAGCCTACCAAGCCTGAACAGCACCACAAAAGCCACCAGCAGTACAGAGCAATAGACATTATGTATATATATATGTGTGTGTGTATATATATGTTTATACACACACACMCCCCTCTGAGCCCTGAAAAGCTTCAGCATCAGATGTGTACTTTGCTGAGTTGGTTTGCAGCCCTTTTTCATAAGCCATGTATTCATWTCCGCTCTCGCACTCTCATCAGCAATAGTAAATAGACAGTAGGTTGGGGAAAACGGAAATTCAAAGTCAGAGGATCCCACAGTCAGACATGGGCACCCAATCTCAACACTCCAACTCCACATCTAGGATACTGGAAATCAGCTTTCAGAAAAACAGGGTTCTTCCATCAAAGCCCACTAGAGTATATCCCATTCAAGCCCTAATTCCCCACAGGTCAGATTTCTCACTTCCCACAGCCTTTTCACTTCTGTTAATGAAAGTTGCCATGCTGCATTGCACCCAGGGAATAGTAAGTGGACATCAAGGTAGTGACCCCAGTACAGAGCGTTCCTCTAGAGGAGCACAAATAAAGAAAGAGCTGAAATCTGAGTGTCCTTTGGTTTTTGCTCCATCTATATTGCAGCTATCTAATTTACAAGCGGCAGGGCTGTGGATAATTTGCAGCAATCATCTCTGAAAGAACAAGCTGCAACCTCTGCACTGTGTGTAGAAATGGAGTACAAAGCCCTTTTGAACATCAAAAGCCTCAACTCAGTTTTGTTTCAAGGTCTTCCAGTCTGGTCAGGTTTAAACAGAAAGAGCGCTCAAGTTAGTTGTCTGGGAAATAAATCAATGCAGATAATTAACCTATTATTACCCTGAAAATTGATTAGCATAACGAAACAAACAGCTATCATACACACTGCACTTGTATTTGCTGTCCACATGTTGCACCTATTCCTCTGCTCTTTCCTCCAACAGCCATCAGAATAATTATTCTCAGAGAGCATTAGCTAGAGCTCAAGCTGCAGGCATAATTCACACTTCCTTGGAGACCCAATTATAGGTTATAGGAGACAGTTGAACAGTTCTGAAGACAACCTCCCACTCTACATCTTCATATATATTTAACCAAACCCAATTGTTTCACTTGCCTTTTGAATATGGCAAGTTAACAGTGAGAAGAACCGAGTAACTTAAAATCCATTTTATGATGACTAAAGATATACATTATGAACAGTAGATATGTTGTTTCCATTTGGAATAAACTTTCTACTTCCCTTTTTTGGAAGTAAAACATGTATTTGGTTAAGTGGATCTAATTAAAGCAAATGGGTATTTCCCCTTCAGAATTAATAGATGTGATATATTGCATCACTTGCCTTATTTGATTGCATCAAAACATTGTTACTTGAGGCCTGCAGATGCAACAGCTCTAACACACAAAAGGCTAAACTGTACTCCATTGGAAAGCCAGGATAAAGAGATCTGCAAATATTCTTATTTTTTTCATACAAACTTTGTGCAAGATAAAGCATTCAGCAGCCTGAAGCTTCCTCCTTATGCCACTACTCCATACTCTTTATGCCATACACCGTAAAGAAAATGAGCCTAGAGTCATAGAGCTCAATCTTTGAATGAAATAAAACCCCTTGAAGACATCTCTGAACACATTAAATGCAAGCACGACCAGTGCTTGGCTGTGTTTCAGATGTCCCTTGCCAGCAAGCAGTTCACAACTAGGAAATCCATGGGTATATGTAACACCTACCCAACAAGCTAAAGAAAGCTGTGTATTTTCAGCTGAGAATAATGACATGCAGCAAGTGCACATGTGTCAACAGCTGAAGTCACATGAGCTCTCTTTAATGATCTGGTTTCACTTAGTTTTATCACTTTGGTATGCATTTTTCTAATACATAACCCTGTTATATTTCTTGGCATTTAAGTAGAGATCTCAGACTCTCTTACACACGGAAAGCTAACATGACTCAAGTGAGGACAGAAAAAAGCCTAAAAAACACCCCAACCCTCGAGCTGAGACAGTCTTGCAAAAACTTGAACCTCCACTGCTCCTAACTCAGCTATTTTCTAAATTATCATATTGGTGATATTTAGTATATTTAAACAATTTAAATCAAACATCTAAAAGAGAAGATTTGCAGATAATATGATAAAGACCAATTTATTTTGGCACCTACCCCAATAAAGAAAAGAGGCATACGCACAAGAAACAGAACGGAGATTTTGTGAAGGTATTCAGAACACAGTGAATACCTTCGGATCTGAGGCAGCGTGCACAAACCAATTTTGTATGTTTGCACATTGTACTGTGAACGGGAATTCATACAGGCAGAACTCATGTAGGTTCCTCGAAAGTCTTTATCTGGGACATTTTCATCTCTGGAGATCTGGGAAATTCCACCTCTCTCTTCCTCAGTCTCTCTTTAAAAAAACTATTCTTTTCTGTGCACTAAACGAACTGGAAACATACACCATGCAGACCTGCAGAGGAGAAGATTCTGGATTCTCTTTTATGTGAAGGGAAAAGAATGGACAGTGACACTGGACTGCAGCACTGAGAGACTGAGCATCAAATTACTGGCAGTGAATTCCAAACCAGTGATCTCGAAGTCCCCTTCATATCAGTAACACCTGTAGGAGCCAAACTTGCATTATCTTAAGTTCATTCAAATTATTACCAAACTCTGAGTTATGTAACATTGTAGTTTTGAAAAATTTGTGAATTATTACCAAACAATGCAAATTCTCACAGTAATAAGTTCTAATGTGTTTGCAGCTTTTCCATAAGAGCTCAGGCTATCTCAGAGCTTTCATTAGTGATTCATCTTAAATAAAAAGACTGAGACACAGGTTTAAAAGCAAGTGTCCGACATCAATCAAATATCAAATATCAGGGACACTTACTTCCATCTTCTCAGTAGTCTTAATACAACAAGAATAAACCAGAAAACAGTTTAATTTTAGTATAGTACTACTTAGAGTATATTGAAACACAGATAAAATACACTCTTGTAGTAAATTTCAGATTGACTTCACCTGGAAATGTATTCACTTTTTCCATTCATATATTTTGTTTAGAGTATTCATAGTAGGCAAGGAATGCATTCTTGTTACAGGCAATATTTTATGTTTCCTCAGCTGAAGTGGCTTGGCATTGTTTGCATTTACAGTTTATTATTAGCATAAATATATAATCATGCTGAAAGATAACCCTGAAAATTCAGTTGATATAGTAGCAGCCAAAACTCAGCAATCAGTGCAGATAAGACAAGCAATGCTTAGCATCTTGCCATCAGATGATTTCACAGATTTTTATCCTGGCTGACCTATGCTGGCTGCAGTTTCAGTCACTGATTTAAATAAGAGACACAGATGTGTTGTCCTTGCCACTCTTGTTGCTCATATATTAACTGAATATTTGCACCTGGTGTCTCACTTCATTTATTGGGTTATCACTGTTCATTGCTTTTCTTCTGTTATTTCTCCAGTGTTGCTCTACCCCATAAGAGACCCCAACCTATAAAAGAACAAGGAAAGAACTAAAGAAACTTCAGCAATACAGAGAGAAACTAATCTTTGTTCTAATTTGCTATTGACAAATAATCCCCGATTCACTCTCAGGAGCTTGAAGAAACGTCTAGTATTTTAATACTGTAACAACTCATAAGAACGTCTAGCTGCACTTCACCAAGTGGTATACATTCACTTTCCACTTGACAAACAGAAACAAGAGGGAGAGGGAAATGGTTTASAGGCCAAATGAAAACACATAAGTAGTAATGTAGTGGGTGTTTTGAACAGCAATTTATTACATAATAGGTCCCTCAGACTTTAAGCCCACAATGACTGGACATTTAAAAATTTAAGGAGGCATTTACTTGAAATGACTGCTTTGTCCTCTTTGTCTCCTTCTAACTCCCTATGCATGAATAGGGATTATGCATCCTCTCACATTTATCCCCTTTTCCTTCTTCTCCTGTATTCTGCTAGCCTTTCAACAGCTTCTCCTAGAACTGTTTTCATTTGTTCTCAAACCTGAACTTGCCTGGCTTATGTTATCTAGCCAATTCAGATTATCACCTCAGGGAAGGTATCTTCTCTTCCTACATGTTTCTAAAGTCTGGTATGGAAGAAATAATAAATTATGTCTCTTATTCATCTCAATTTCAAACCCTGTGAAAATACAAGTAACCTTCATGCTTTTAGCCTTCCTGTAAATCAGTAATGAATCTGGAATGCTTCCCCATGACAAGACTCATTCATTCAGTTAAAAATGAAATGAAATGTCTGTATTTCTGTGATTTAAGTCGTCTTGTTCCAAAAAGTTATGTACATTCTCTAAACAACATTACTAAAAACTGTACAAGTTCAGGATTTCCAAAAGCCACAGTCATGAAATGCTTCTCTTTATCACTAGCTTTACTCAGCTTGTGAAAGTGAGTTGCAATATATCCTAGAGTCTTGAGAGTTCATACAGAGCGAAACCAGTTTTACAACGAGATATAATGAAAGTGCAAGAGAGTTTCAGTGCCCCACAATACACATAATAACAATTATTGCGACCTCTGTTAGGAGCAAAGAACCGGAAGTTTTTATGTCAGTGCTTGCTGTGGTGTTGGTGGAGAGGGGGCAGGCTGGGACATGGGGAAGAGAAGGACAAGTAACGCAATCTCTCACCACAACCAGTACCTTAGAAAGTTCCAACATGTCCAAAAGATTGGATAACGATGTAGCCTAGCAACTAGCTTGTAGCTTTACTCATAAAACAAACCAAATATTTATAATGCTACATTCATTTAAAATAAGTCATTGAAACCAAGCCCACTCTGGAAAATTTAAAACATTGCCTAATTGCATCATTTATATTCAAAACATTACTGTTGGATGGAAAACACAATGAATGAGACTTGTTCCCATTCCACCCTCTGCTCATACAAATTTCAAGTCTCCTAGGTTATTCTTTAAAATTAGTGTTTTAAAGGAGTATGCTACAAAAAATACTTCTCAGTCCTTCTGTTATTATACTACTGCATTACAAAGAGCATAAGCAAAAAAGAGATTCTTAAATATTACCTTCATATACAACTTCATACTTGGTGGGAATATAGCTGTATCCTTGAATCAGATCTGGAAGACAGTCCTCACAGAAGGAATGGAGACAAGGTAGCATTCTGGGGTTTCTCCTCCGCAGGTCCCATCTGCACACCAAACAATTTCTCAACAGATCCAGGCTCTCCATTTCTGTTGTCAAGACATCAAGAACATGGAGAGTCACAAAATGGCTCATGACAGCCCCTTCACTTAACAAAACACTTGATCACTCAAGTGCAAACTACAAGGTAACTGCAGGATGCACATTCTCAGAAATAACATTTGTTTAGTCCTTTTGAAGAAAGAGGAAGCTCCTTGCAGCTGAAAATCACATACTTGCTTTACAAAAGATCATCTTTGCAGATTGTTGTGCAGGAAAGTGTGGTTTAAGATTTACAAACCGTGATCCCACTATCTCTATAGTACTTGTACCTTTTGTAAAAACTGAAGTAATCTGTTCTATGGATCTATTTACAAAGTTGTTACCAGGCTGAATTGTCACATGCTGTTCACTTCCTGCTAGAAGTATTCAAACTGTGCAATAAAAATGATGATATTCCCCTACTGCTTTTATAATTTCATCTCAATGTTTTACAGTTTTCAGGTAAAGCAAATAACGTTAAGCATAACTTAATAAGCAAAATAGCTTAAATAGCAAATAAGATAAGCATATCACCATTATTTCAGCAGTCTGTTAGAAAGCTGCCTTGATAAACGTAAAACTTTTCTGCTAATCTTTGTAGAAATTAATAAAATACAGTTCACAGTGATCAAACTTCACCTGTCAAGATGACCACAGATCAAAATATAGATTAAATCTAAACTTTCTACAAGCTCAGTAGTGTTTCTCGTGCCAGCCTGAGCTCCCCAAGATAAATTGAGTATTTTGCAGCTCATGTTCCACCCTCGATTCYGATTTTTTTAGAATTGTCTATCAGACATAGCCTGCAAAAGGAAACTTTTGCAAGTTGCAGTTCAGTTTCCTTTCCCTTGCGGAGGAGCATCAGAGGAGGAAAAGCAAATACAGTCCTGTCTCCCCTGGAACCAGTCTTCCAGCTGACAGAAGCTCCCAGGGTTGGAGCCCCTCCAGTAGCCGCCCATCACCTTGGCATCATGGCCTTGCTACCAGCAGAACATATCTTGCTGATATTCTCTTTAGATTTTCCCTAGCACAGAAGGAAAACAGCTCTAGTTGTAGGTACATATATTCTCTTGAGAGATTCTGTCCGAGGGCAGAATCCAGTGGAAATGGTTAGTAATCAGGTCGTCTTCTATGAGGAAACAAAATTATGAATGTCTCAAAGTCACAACCAGTCATTTTTATTTTATTTTATTTTTATTTTTTTTAAGAGTGTTGCATTCTGACGTCTTTTTTCTTTTTAATGGACCAATTGTTGCAGTCTATATTGCATTTTATACCCAAGACCCACCTGTAGGAACAAATGAAAATAGGTAGACATCCACCAACTTTACTGAATTGACATATCAGACAAATTCAAACCTACCTCAAAAGCTCACTTTTGATTGAAATTTCAAAGTTAGAGATCCCTTTAAAAATGAGCTGTGATAATGGTACCTGTGGTGTAACTAATAAACGTTATAAATGCTTATTGTATGAGCTCACTTTTTACAGCACATCTTCATCAATTATCTTCCAGAGGCAAATGTCCTTAGGGCAGCGCAGCTCCTCATCCTGCTTTGTCTCCTTTGTTTCTTGCAACTAGAGTTAAGATGACAAATTAGCACCTACAAAAACATACAATTTGTGCAATAGGAAGTTGAGGTCTTAAACTAACACATTGTTCAGATAGAGAAACCACAGCCCAGCACCAAAGCATGAATGCACAGAGAAAATTTGTGCAAACACAAAGACTAATATTGGGAAATGCTGTATCACCATAAATGCCAAACCAGTGGCTGAATGTGCAGAAGTGGGTTACCATACATTTTAATTTATGCTTTTTGCATAACTTTTGAAACAATATACAAGTTTTCAAGGGGAGCAGAGGATAAGAGTGAGAAAAAATGTTAAAGTTTCCTGCTGAGCCACATATGCAAATGCTGCCACATTACCAGTGACTTGGCTACACCGATGGGAAACAATAAGTCCAGCAGCAGTGATAATGAGGAATATAAACTCAGGCGCATTTTGAGATGTGAGGTGAGGGTCATGAGGCAGGGCATGGGAAAGGAAACAGATAAAGATGGGGAGAGGTGGGGAGACAGCTGACAGGCAGAGAGGCATACATGGAACGGGAAGAGAAGTAGCAAGCACTTG
The DNA here is from genome assembly GCF_003343035.1 of Apteryx rowi. Classification (NCBI taxonomy): domain Eukaryota; kingdom Metazoa; phylum Chordata; class Aves; order Apterygiformes; family Apterygidae; genus Apteryx; species Apteryx rowi. The sequence continues at coordinate 1,148,969 of NW_020447275.1, read as the reverse complement.
ACTTACCAGCCCAAATGTGGGAACAGAAAAAAAACTGTGTTTTGGGATTTCCCCTCAAGACCAGAAGATCAGTCAGGGCCACTGTAAGGCATCAGCAGCCCCAACACTGATGAAAGAGAAGCATCTGGATATTACAGGATTGGAACTTCTAGTAAGGCATTCATTTCATACAAGAGAAGTTAACAAAAGATACATTGTCATAACTGTATTTCTGTATTTTAGAGCTAAAATCTTTATGCAAGTCTTTCAATTTTCTTTGTTCCTCCTTTTGCTCCAATTTAATCAGGTGGTTTGTATTTTCTTCCTTCCATAAAACTTGGACATTGCTACAAGAGGCATGTTGCAGCATTTTAAAGTGTTGTAACATTATTTCTACCAGTTTTGTCCGTAATTGCTTCATTAGCAGTATCTTAAATCGCCAAAAATTTTACTTTACTTGAAGCCACAAAACTATCCCCATTTACCAGAACATGATATATTAGGTAAATAACCAAAAGGAAAATATTTCGCATTTAAAGTCAGTTGGTCTTCGTTCTTTTTAGCTTCCTTGCTCCTGCTCTCTGATTTTGCAAATCACCACAATATGAAAATCCCTTACTGGGATATTTTCTCCTCCCAGGAGAAAAGAGAAAGTTGGTGTTGACAGTCATCCTTGGGTTTTCATACTAGACTTCACAGGAATTTCTTGTTAAGGCACTATAAAACGCAGAAATGTCACCAGTTTGAATTCAGTAATACCTGCCTACTTAATTAGCAATCTGAACAATTCACCTGAACATTCTCAAAAGCAGTTGTTTCAACACATTCAGCACAAATGAGAGAAAAAAAAGCGACAAAGCAAAATCCCACATGCTTTTTCTCTTCAACAATCATTAAATCAAAACCAGTGCAAAACACTCAACTATTTTAAACAAAAGCATCAACTGATCTGGGTAAATCAACTGAATAATTGTAATTAGAGTTGCCAGTAAAGGCAATTCACTTGTCTTTACTTGGCGCTCTCACACTTCGGAAATACTCCCTGCCAGTATTTTGTCCAAAGAAACGGCTGCCCGCGGCGCCTCCCGGCCTCCTCACAGCGAGCGAGCGAGCGAGCGGGGCGCGCGCCCAGCGGCCAACCGCCCGCCGCAACGGCCGCCGCGGCAGGAGGCGCCCTCGCGCCCAACAGCCGCCGCGGCAGGAGGAGCCGCACCGCCTCGCGGGGCGGGGCCCCAGGATGAGTGACAGTGACGTCCGGCCGGCGCTCGGGGCGGGGCTGTGCCGCGTCAACGGAAGCGGCTTGCCGCGAGGCGCCGGCCGTTGGAGGCCGTTGCCAGGGCGAGGGGCGGCGCGGGAGCTCGGCGCCGCGTCCAGGGCTGCCCCGCGGCTCGGCGGCGGCAGAGCTGCCCTTCCAACAGCTTTTTGAACAGCTCAGGCCCGTCGCCAAAGTAACATTTATTCCTCCAGGCAGAGCAGAGGTGGGGGGGAGCTGGCATGGTACAGTGCAGGTGAGTGCATAAGGCTCAGCTATGTTCAAAAAAGCACGTGCAGACCAGCGAAGCTGGCCGAGCCCATCGCTGGTGGCGTACACTCACCGATACGCTGTTCACGCTGGCCGTGCTTCTCCTCCTGTCCAGCTGTAATTGTTCATCCTTGTATAATATTTATAGGCTTGCACTCAAGTGAATAATTCAGGACACAAGTGTAATTATGCTTTAAGTTAGCTTTTGAGAGATGCTTCATCAATACAGTACAATATGTGCTTCATTCAGTTTTACCTCACCTTTTTTCATATGCTTCCTTCTTTGTATACTGTTTGCAGATCATAGTGAAAGACTTAAGTAACTTAATCCCATCTTTTAGGGATGGGAAAAGCTCTGGCTTTTTCCAGCACATGAGGCTGGAGTCACATCCTGACATTTCCAATTGTTGTCCTGTGCTACTGTTATTGAAGAATACTCATCTTTTTTCATTGACTTTGTTCATGCTTTAATCACCACATGACCAGTAACACATCTAAGCATAAAACAGGTTGTTCAATTAAAAAAAAGGCAATTAAAGGGAGCAAATTAGGAACAAGAATTTAAGCCACCAGGTATTAGCTATACCTCAGTTGCTCTTGAGGCTTCATGCATAGCTGTTCCGGTACCATAAAGGAATAGCTAGACAGTGATAATCAAAGAAAAGAAACTTTTTTCTGAAACTAAAAGGAAGAGTTAAACTAGGTCATTAAAATAACTCTTTTGGGATGTGAACTCAACAATATTTAGCAATATTGCATATAGCATTTCATTACCAGTGATACTTAAAAATGTGAATATCATGCTGTAATTGTCATTACTGAACTGTAGACAAACATGACTAAACAAATAATGCAAGATACACTGTGCTCACCTGATTAAGCCTTCATTGTAAGTAGAGATTGTTAACTTTAACCTAATCATTAAGTTTATTATAGACATGGGGAAACTTTCTAAATAGAGCACCAACTGTTAAAGCAGAGCTCTTCAGTAGAGCAGTGATGATCAGATTCAGTAGAGCCCACAGGCTTCTGGCATGAAGAACTTTTTGTACTCATAAGACAACTGTACAAAATATCTATGTATTTTATATTAAGTCCCAAAGCATAAAAGCTGCACCTACTTCTGTGTACCTCAGTGAGCTACAGCCACCTGCCTATTGTCACATGCACTTGGGAGTACTTCAGTGTAACTTGAGCTTTTCACTGATTTTATGATCTGGTCAGGCATCAGATTACTGACAGAAAGGAGTAATAAAGGTCTCTTATTTTGTAGTGCTGCATAACTTACCTTTGAGGATTGAACTGAGTGCTTGATAGAGGTTCTGGTTACATTGCCTTCATTCTTGTTACTTGTCTTGCAGCCATGGTCTTCGCTGCCTGAAATGTGTTGAGTTGGACTCTGCTTTCTACAGCTCTCGGGTGAGGCTTTTTGCCCCCCCCACCCCCCAAATCCTCTACCTGATGAAAACAGTTTACGATAAAGGAATTAGTTGATTCTGTACCATGCTAAGGCAATTTGTACAGCACAAGTGAACTGTTATGTTTCACTGAGCTTTAGCAGTGGTTGAACTGGATCACATACTAGAAGACAGTGGTTCCAGCAGTCACCAAGATAAAGAAAGTTCACATGCTGTCACCTCAGTATTTTACAGACTATCCTTGAATTGTAGCTCTTCACAACTAACAGTAGTGTCAATCAGCAAAGATAAACTGTTTTAATTAAAACAATGCACGTCAGCCCAAAACTTAATTATTGGCAAGTGCTAGGTTGAGATGGAAGGGATTGCAAGATTGTTTCACACATACCATAAGGTATTTTGTAGCTATTAGCAATACTTTAAGACTCTTAGTAGTAAGCATACAAAACAGGTGACAGTGTCTACACGGTTTTCATCAGACACTTAAAATAAGAGGTGGTGAAAAGCTGCTCACTATAGTATAGTGATAGTAATATAGTTTGATTTTTACCTTTAAAGGTTCTGCTTCAGCATACAGAGCCAAGCTTTGCATTAACAACTGAGGTCTGGTTTTGAGGTTAGCAGTCTGCAATGCTTTTCTTAATCATTTTAATGCAAACATATCAGAAATTCACTTAGTTGCTTACATAGTGCAGCTCCCAAGCTATGCCATTGCTTTACATCAGCTGTAGGCAAGGTCAGAGCTAGCAGGCACCATTACTGTCTCTCACATGGTACACTGAGGAACTGCGTACCCTACTTGTGGAGGAGTGTATCAGTTGCAAAAGTTGATTAACAGTTATTATATTAATTCAGACATTAAGTAACAGTTTCAGTACATTGCTACTGTTAGCTTATAGGAAGAATATTTGGACTGTGAATCCATGAAGGTAGCAATATACTGTTGCTAACCCCTAAAGGCACACCAACCTGGAACTGCCATGTTTAAATCCAGTAACTCTGACAAGAGGCTTTAAAAGCTTTTACCTGAACACAAGCTAACTAGTCTGCCATGTTACCAATAGGACAGATCCAGTATAATGCCATTACAACCACTATGAATTAGTGAAATTCAGAATTAGTATCCTGTCAGGCCAATTTGATCCTGTGGTGGAAGAGGTCAGCCTCATCTGAAAGGCATTCAGTACATTCACAGCAGGGTTTGGCCTAGATAAGAGACTGAAAAAATAGTGTTATATTCACAAGGAAGATACAATTTACACTATATATGACTACAAGCCTTACGCTCTTACAATTATAGGATGCAAACACCTCAGTTTGTACTCTCAGTATTACAGCAGTAGTTTCTAGAACAGCACGTAAGATTAAAACAGTCTACATTTTAGATGTTGACTGCTGTCATAAGATAGACTGCTATCATGCATTGAGCCTAACAGCAGCAATTGAAGCACTGTAGGGACAAATACAGAAGTCATCACTTATAAAGCCCTTTCATTAACAATATCACTAAAACACAAACAAGAATTTGACCACGTTGTTGAACGAAGTTCAAAATACAGCTAATTGCTATGCATGATGCTGATGGAGGGAAGATCACTTTTTGTTGCAACCACAGGTGCTGCTAACTGTAAAGGGGCACACGACACAGGACTGTTCTGCTCAGAAGCTGGTGTTGCTCATGACATAGCTGTATGCTAGACAGACCCCCTTAGCAGCATCTGTAGAAATAATGGATTCATACCTGCCTCAAGTGCTTCTAATGACAAAAGACTGGCAATCATAAAATGAGACAGGAACCTGGGCTTGTTTAATTCCCACCTATAGCCACTTATTTCCCCTGATTCCCTGTTATACCCTACCTCCACCATTAGATGGAAACACAGCTAGAATTGTTGTGCAACCCCAGAAGGAAGCCTGGGGCCTACAAATCACAAATGATTGCCTACACTAAGTCTATTGCACCCATCAAGTTTTTATACTGTTACCCACTCTGCATTGTTTCGTACTTTATCCTCACTAACTTTCCCATTCCCAAAAGCCAAGGCAGAGTACCTGTAAGAGAATTCATCTAGATGTCATCTTAGTATACAAAGTCTCATCAGTAGAAAATAAGTCACCCTATTAGAGTGAAGAGGATCACCCATCAACAACTGCACAAATACAGGAAGAACCTATCTATTTAACTACCTTGTAAAGATAAAATAAGATATTATTACATGCCAAATAAGAACTGAATGCTGGACACTAACCAGGCAGCTCCAAATCATATTGAGAATCTGTCAAACCACTGAACAAAAACAGCCAGTAATCACTAAGTGGACAAGAATTAAGTCTGAACAGTGTCTGGAAAGGCCACGAAAAAGATTTCAGAAACTTCTGTAAATCAAAATTAAATTGGCCACAAATTTTACACATTGTCTTTATTCAAAAAAGTTGAATAAAACATGAAGGCCTTTATGCCACAAGCACACAGGCACCACCAACTTCTTTGATTTTCTCCTCTGCTCTTCTACTGAAGAACTTTGCTTTCACAATTACAGGCTGTTTGGGCAGCTTCCCCTTGCCCAGGACTTTGTAATATCCCTAGAAAGAAAAAAAAATCCATAAGCGTTTGTAATCATCCTAGGCTCCCACATTCAGACCTGTCTTTTAGCATGCACCAGTTAAACCCAAATCAGAAACACCATGACGTTTARTGACTACATCTCCAATATAAAATTGACACAAGTGAAAAAAATACTGTGCATGATACAGGGGAGTTACAGTTGCTCAGAGAAAAAGCAGAAGCTATACAGTAAGTTGAACCGTAATGAAATTGAAAAATTTTCAGTAATTTTGAATATTTGAATCTGGAATTCTTCCAGTACTCCATATACAAAAGACGACTGTGCAAAGGCTCATAACCAAGTGGCTGGCTTTTTCCCTACTTTTCCAAAGGGCAGAGCAGTCAGCTATGCTTCCATTACTAATTACTACACAATTACTTCTGTTCCACAAGCCCGGACATCCAGTACTTCTGAACAGAGCAGAGGACTCTTTGCATCTTACACATACAACTGAAGGGAGTGAGGGTGCCACGCTGGTGCCAAGGCACCTGTGTTTTATCCTGTTTTCCAAGCTTTCACAGCAATAGCTGTTCTCTCCCACTCATTTTGCTCCTGTCCTTTATATTAAAAGCACAGTCATAGCAAAAGGCCCATTAATGCTACAGCCTCCAAAGTCATAGCTTGTTAAAAGAAGTAAAGATGCCAATATAGGCATCTTAATTTGAGATGGAGAACACATCCACTAGGCAAACTAGTTAGTGTTACTGATTCGGTGGCTGACTGAGACATGAGACATCACAGCCAGTGAATAGTGATCAGATGTTTATGTCCGAGAACTATAGCACACCAAGACAATCAAATATGTTAAGATGTGACTCTAGTCTCGATATTAAAGAAATCAATTTATATAAATCAGGAAAGTTCTACCATGTTTTTGTACATGCTTTCAGTAACAATTTAAACAACTAATCTTTCACCACCTTTCATAAGTGAAGTCCTTGTCATTCATCACTCACAAGTATGAGAAGAATTTCTTACAGGAAAAAAAATGTAGCTGCAAAAATACTAGCGTAACTACTGATATGCTAAGATACATGTATTTGTCCCGAGAAGTTTACTAAGATTCAAGCACTGTAGCTTATATGCAGTTTGCCATTTTATCACTCATATATGCAAAGCTAAATTACACATTAAGTGACCACAAATCGCAGATTTGGATACAAGCAGAAACTTACTGAGCGTACAACATCGATGACTGGGGCTAGTCCAGCCTGGTTTTTGGCGTAATTGAGCCTAGTCTGCTCACTAACGAGCGTCCATAGTTTATCCAAATTGACAGTAGGACAGAACTTTTGATTTTTCTTCAAGTGATAGTGCCTCATGCCTACTTTTCCAAAGTAACCAGGATGACTGTGAAAGAAATACATTCCTCATTAAACCACATTTTTAGTTCATCCTAAACAGCACTACAAATCAACACTCAAACAAGCATATTGCTTGCTCAAGTGATCACAGAAAGATCATTTTATCTTACTTTCATATTATTCTTTTTATATTAACACATACAATATTTAAATGTAATACCCATTACTATCCAAACCAAAGGAAAATTATTTTTCTTAAGAAAGTAGTTATTATCCCTAGTAGAACTTGCAACTCAATCCTTCTGGTGAGTCTGGTCCAACCTTGCATCTCCTAGACAACCCCACTCACTGAATCCAGGGAGGATCACGTCGCCTGAGAAGTTGCAGACCCCCTGTCACTAACCTGGTGACTGACTGAATCAAGAATGGTCACAGCCAGTGAATATAGATTAGTTGTTACTTTCCGAGTACTCTAGCACACCAGGACAACAGGCAGTGCCCAGATGTGACTCTAGTCTCGGCATTAACTAAATATAAGATTTCTTACCTTTATTGCATACAGTTATATAGTATGGAGTTTGGATTTACATAACATTATGCGTGCATCTTTTCAGCATGGACCAGACTGTAACAGGCAAATTTGGTAAATTTACTGAATGCCACACTGAACTCTCAAAGATGTCTGCTTTAAGTGGAAAGGTCTTTGATTTTAGAGGAGATGAGGACATAAGTTGATTGTAGCTATAACATTACACTTCATGCTAGAGAGAAAAAATGCATAGAACTATAGGGAAGTTTGGATGTTTAGATATAAGTGTGTTGTTTTTACTACTTTGAAAACATATGTTTTCTTAGTATGTATTTAAAATGCTAGCTTACTATTTATCGAAGTTAATCCTGTGATGGTGCATACCACCAGCATTACCACGGCCTCCAGGATGTTTCCTATGTTTGCCTAAAAAGAAAAATTAAGCTCATTACACTGAGAGTATTGTATCAGTTACTTGTGCTCAGAGGTGTGTTCAATGCCCGCTTAAGCTGATTACTCCGATGGTGCAGTCCTGTCCCTTCTCCTGCCTTCGCCTCGCCTTGGTATGAGCCGGTTCGATCAGCGAGGCCAGCAGAGACCCCCCCGCGCCCCGCAGAAACAGCCACAGCGCGGCTGCACGGCAGCACCAGACACGCACTAGCGCAGCGAGGGCGCACGGACAGGCCCCAGGGGGTGAGGGGCGAGAGCCGCGGCAGCGCTGAGGCGGGCGGGTCGCGTCCCCGGGCTGCCGCGTTCAGTCCCGCTCCCGGCCGAGCGCAAGCAGAGCGGCGACACGGCGGCTCGGCACATC
>NW_020447275.1:1095230-1140478 GCF_003343035.1 Apteryx rowi | reverse complement strand
GGCCGGGCCGGGCCGGTTCCCGGGGCCCGCAGGGCGGCGGCGGCGGCGCGCACCCACCATCTTGTCGGCGGCCGCGAGGGAAGAGAAAGAACGCGGCGCTCGCGAGACTCAGGCAAGCCACGCGGGGGGCGGGCCTTGCGAGCTCTCGCGATATTTGGCCCGAGGCGGCGGGGGCGGGGCTAGGCCTCGCGAGAATCCCGGGGCGGCGGGGCGGCCGTTGCTCGGCGGGGGGCGGCGGCGCGCGGCGGCGCGCGTCGCCCGGGTGACGGTACGGGGAAAAAGGGCGGAAGAAGCTTCAAAGCAAGACAGAGCCGCCCGTGCGCGGCGGCCTCGGCGCGCCCGTGAGGGGACGCGGACTGGCGCTCCTCTGGCGCTGGGGGCAGCTTTCCTCACGGCCGCCTTTCCCGCGCTAGCTCGCGGCGCGGCCCCGCGCGTTTCCCCGAGGGACGCGGCAGCCCCCGCAGCCGCGCTCGGGAGCAGGCTGCGCTCAGCAGGTCTCCGGGGAGCACGAGCTGCCTCTCCCGCAGTGCCGCACAGCGCCTTCCTCTTGGCCGCGTGCGCTGCAGCAGAGGCAGCAACTCACTTCAAGCTCTCTTTGAATCTTTTACCAGTTTGGGGGGGGAACCTGCTAGTTTGGTCACGTTTTTCTACACTGATAAGGGGGAGCTGTATGCTATGCACTTAAACACAACTACTTGTCACACTAGAGTAACAATTCCTGCAGCGTTTTATTGGTTTTCATACTTGTTTTTTATATATTTTATACCAAAAAATTTTATACAAATCTCTTCCAGTTCTAAAACACAGGTCTCACTACTGCACTTGTATTTCTTCAGGATTTCATTCTTAGTTAAACAGTGTACTCGCAACTGAAAACAGTGCTTTCACAGCTACTATACAGGGTGGAATAATATACTCTATCTTTTTGGTTCATTTGATGCTTTGAAATACATCTTTGGATAACATTAGGATTGTCCTACATAGCCACTATAGAGAATCAAGAAGGCACCTACAGGTTTTTGAAACGTGACCTCATCTCGTCTGATACTCTTCTCTGATTCACATTACAAAAATTGGAATGACATGGTGATGGGTAGTTTATTATTTGAAAGCTTTCTGCTTAGGTTTTCAAAGTGCATATAGAGGAAAACAGCTTCCAAATGGGAGACATTTTACAATGCCACATCCTTGTACAGCAGCGTCCTACGGCCTGGCCGTGTCTGCGTGGTGCTTGTAACAACTGTTCCCTCAGCAGCAGTTCCTTCAGCCAACGATGATGTTTTATCTGGCGTTTTCTCCATGTATTTACCAGCAGCTGTCATTCATAAAATAGCCAGATTCTACCTATGAAAGTGAAGGTTATTCTTTCTGGTGCAAGGAACTAAATCTAGAAGTCATTCAGTAATTTACAGCATATTATAAAGTAATACTAGTAGAAATTAGCATTTGTCATTACCTTTCCAATGAATCAAGGGGGCTTGGTATTTTACATTTTACAGATATTTCTTATCATGTATGCTTAACAAGTTTTTGTATATACATGAGTGTGAGGGAAGAAAAAGAAAAAGGAAACGACTTCACCTTTTTAGTGAATAAACCCTCAATATTGTTCTATGAGGCTGATAGCAAACCAGAACCACTGCCAGGTTAGGAATTGCGCAAGCCTCAAAGCCAGTCTGATTAAGCAAAGAAATAACGCTGTAAATGGAAAGAAACACCCAGTTGGTTTTTGTTTTTTTTTTAAGGGGTAGAATTTTCATTACCTGGCAGACTTGCAAATATTTTCAAATATTTTATGTTTTTTTCTTAAAACTAAGGAAAATCTTATAGAATAACAACAGCACGGGAGCAGAATCACAGTATGTTATGTTACCAGATTAAAGATAAATGTGATACTTAGGTAATATTCATTGCCCTGCAGAATGCACAAACTAACCATTTCTGTCCTGCTGAATGGTCTTCACTGAGATGAAAGCACCACCTAGACAGAAAGAAACTATCATAAAAGATAGGTCATCAGCTCATCAGAAAGTTAGGCAAAGGCTCTCTAAAAATCAATCAACCTGAAAATATCACAGTTCAGGAATAGTATTTATGATATTAACAATGACAAAAATTAATTTTCTGAAAAAAAAAGTTTATAAAGAGATGATTTTGTTAGCTTTAAATTAACAGAGCAGTGATATAAAATGTCATTTCAGTCCTAGTGAATAACATTAAGTAGGAAAAAAAAACCCTATGTGAAATAGCAAACCTATTAAAAGACAGGTTCATAATAATCATTTTGTTTTTTAATTAAAAATTCATTAAAAATAACAGAAAATTTACTCTGATTTTGTACCTACTCAACAGCAGAAATCTGCAAAGGTTTCCAATGAATATAAACAAACAGATATATTTACACAGTTTATTAGAAACCATACATACATAAGTAAAGGATGTACTGTACCTAGTCATTGCAGCTTGCATGTCAAAGAACTGAGATTTCCTCATGTTTAGCAGTCCTAATGCAGAATGTGTTACAAGTAGTTTACTGACCAGAGTTCAACCAAGTGGAAGTTTTGTATTGTGAACCAAGTACCTTATTATAAAGTTACTCTGTTATTTCTTTCTTTTAAAATGAATTAATTAGGAAAAAAATACCAACTCTGCAAAATGAAACCAGCCCCCCTGCACACAACCTCTCCCATGTACCTCAGAGTTSATTCATTACCGCAGTATTCAGGCATCAGTGTAGTTCTCATAAACATCCCTTGAAGTCAGTGGTTCTGCTGAGACAGTCAGCTGCACATAATCAGCTATTCAATTTTGCACCAAGCATAACTCAATTCGTACTAAAGAAAAAAGCACCTGTTATTCTCAGGAATATACAAATATTTACCACAGTTTTCCTTGCTCATTACAAAATCAGTTACAAAAGCTTACAGCACATTATTTACAAATTCTATCCAAACACATGAAAGAGCCATCATCTGGCACACTAACAGCATCTGTAGTCACTTAAAGCTGTGGTCAGCTTGTTTCATTTTCCTCCCACACCAAAATCTGAAAAGTTGCAGGTGTCTCACGCACAGTGTCATAAATAGTCTTTGGGTTGGTGTTTCGGCAGAAAGGAGTTAATTCTTCTTGTGAAGGAACTTCATTTTGTTTCCTAAAGAAAACAGCATGAGTCATTGACATATACTGAAAAACCAAGCGCAATCAAAAGTCACTTAGCAAATGTGTCTAGTTTGCAATGTAATTGTTACAGAGTGAATCTTCTATTTAATACAGCTAGAGATTTCCAATTAAAAGAATCTTGAATGGCCAAAGGTCTTTTTTTGTTTTGTTTTGTTACTACATTGCATTTTGAGGGTTTTTTTTTTCCAAATGCTGATGAAAGCATTAACAAGGGTCATAATTAAATCTACTTTTGCCAGCTTTAAGTACATTTTCATTGTTTTCCTTTTGATATTTCTTATCACGTGTTGAAACCACTGGTTGATTATTTGACTTCATCGCAGGTAAGGCTTTTTTAAATTAAAAAAAAAAAAAAACACATGAGAATGCATGTCAGAAATACTTCTAAAGATTTTCCTCACCAAGGCCTCGCAGAAACTTGTTTACTCCACTTTGTTCAGTGTCTGGAAGTTCTTCTAAATACTGTTCAACCCTCTGTTCAAAGAGGCCTAAGGAAGAGAGTGAAAAAACTGGGCTGAAAAAAGCTTTGTCAAGCTGAACCGATYTCCCCCTTTCCTTTATGCATTCCCGACTTTTAACTTTTACAATCACTTGTCTCTGCCTCTAGTACTCTAAAATTTCACTGCGCCGTAAGGGCCCTTAAGGTTAGTAGGGGGCTGAACCTTAGATGTTATGCCAAAGGTAAAGGATTTATCTTTGCTCACGGCGGGCCACGCAGCACCCCCGCCGCTCCGGCGCCCACCTCGCGGGGCGCAGGATCCCGCAGCCTGCCGGTCCCTCGCAGCGCGGCCCCGCGGCAGCCTGCTCCGCGCCACCCGTTAGCGGAGCCGCACGCACTCGCACTGCCACTGCCACTGCCACTGCCACTGCCACTGCCGCCGCCCGCCTGCCGCCCCAAGCGCCGCTCAGGCGCCGCGGCGGCTGAGGCCTCTCGGCGGCCCCGCCCCGCCCCGCTGCGGCCCCGCCCCGCCCCGCTGCGGCCCCGCCCCGCCCCGCTGCGGCCCCGCCCCGCGCTGGCGGCCGGGGGCGCTCGCCCGTGCCGGACTTTGCGGCGGGCTCCGTCCGCGGGAGAAAAACCGGCTGCAGCCCGAGCTCACCTAAGAAAAGCTTTCAAATAATTCCGATTAACCCTTGGGTTAACGGAGCCTTATTTTAACGCGGCTTTCGCGTGCTCCCTTTGCACAGCGCTGGCAGGCAGCCCCTAGGCCACTTCGCGTCCCCGAGGGGCTGCGCCCTCCTCAGGGCCGTTCCCTGGCGTGGCACAAACAATTTCTCCCTGAAAGACTACAGGACATTCAGATTCCTCTGGCTAAAACCTTCCTGCTATCATTACTCCTGCTGCCATCGAGGCCCGCAAGAAGAGCGCCATGTGCTTCTGGAGATGCGTTAACTTTTGCTTGGCTCTGACGCTGGCGAGCGACGCTGACTGCTGGATCCCTGGGAAACACAACAAACAGCCTGCGCTGCAGCAAGAAAAACCGCCCTTACCTTTTGCCCTGCATTTCCTCAGCTCTCGATCCTGGATGAAACCAGCAAACATTTGGGATTCCATGAAAACTTCCAAGAAGCGGCGGATACTCTTGGAGGCCACAGATTTACGGAAAGCCTCCCTTTGGAAAGCACGGTCTCCTTTTTCATTCTGGGTTAGGAACAGGGAATAATGGCCAACTGTCTCCACAAAGAATCGGATAAAAACCTCAGACACTAATCCATTCAGGGTGTTACATTCTGCAAAATAAGGCAGCAATAAGACACCAAAATCAGCCGCTACAAGAGCTCTCAGCATTGTCATCCAGCTCTGGGCCGGGTACGGTCATCTAGCAGTTACTGATGCTGGGCGAATAACTAAAAGCAGTTGTACCAACTCCTTGAAGCCTTAGCTATCCGTCAGATAGGGAAAAGCATAACACCCTTATAATCAAGAGTGCCAATCTACATAATTGTGTTTCATAACCGAGAATCAACAAGAGCTACAGATTCTCAGGAGATAGCTCAGGAAATTAAAAAGTCTGCCAGTGCTTCATCAAAATTGCACCTCTGCTTTTAACTTTAAATCAGTGTGTTCTTGAGAAACTTCCGAACAGCTCTGACAGTTAAAATGTTTGCTCTGGGAATAATAAACCTTTACCAAGAACTGATCAAAAAGGGTATAGAATTTGCTTTTTTACCACTTTTGAGATATTAAAATAGTTTTACATATGTATAGCAAAGATCAGTAGAAATAGATTTCAAAAACTGCATAGAGGCCTGTTTCATACCTCTTCACCACAGGCATTTGAATTCACCGTAGGCTTTTTTTACAATTGCCSGAGAGAAATATGAACCTGCAGAGGCAATTCAGCCATTCTAGTATACAAAGTGCTTTCTGGAGGTCTCTGCTTCTCTCCAAACTCTGACACACCCCTAAGCACCTATACTTACCTCGACTGATTTAAGGCCAAGTTGACTACAAACCTCTGTCTGAGCAAAGGTTTGGAAGTCCTCATGGGAGTGCATGTCATTCACAAAGAAACGTGAATAGGTTGCTGATAACGGATTACTGTTTGTTGATGCCATCAGTCCCACTCCCTGTGTTCTGAGATTATCTTTGATGTTGCAAAAGGTATTTGAGTACTGAAGGCCTGTCTTTCTCCTGGATGGAGTCACAATACTACCTACATGCCTATTTATACAAATCCTGTTTCCAAATGAACTTACCATCATCTGAATCACTATCTGAATCCTGATTTATCAGTTCATTCTTTCTCTCCAGAGCCTGCTCCAGAGCTGCTTGCAATTTTCTAGGCAATAGTGTATCTTCATCATCCATCTGACAGAAAAAAAAATTCTCTAGATCAGTCAACCGTGCAGTAACTGCAGCAAATACTTTTTCAAGGTTTAAAATTCTGAAGCAAAGGCATTTTGTGTCTGCTATTGTCATGCCTACATAAATGAAATAATGAAAACCTATGTGTATCTATCATATATTTCCAAATAAAAGTTCATGTCACTTTTAACGACATTAAAAACAGAAAAGATAATCCACAGAGCAAGGTAAATATATATAAGCCTGGAATCAGCTCTTTACATGACAAGTGTAATGTAGAATAACCTGACAGGTACAATAGAGTCCAGATAGTTGTTTTTACTAAATACACATCATGCAAAGCCTAGCTACATGTATACACAGCTGTTCTAGTTGGTTTGGGAAAACTTCTTTAGTTCTTGGTAGTTCCTTTTATTTATATTCTGGTATATCTTGTTTCCTGTTTTTCCCCTGCTGCTCTCTTCATCTTATTTAAAGCTTGTTCAGGAAAAGTGAGCAAACACAAGATTGCTAGAGGTGCAACCACTATTCACCAGCCATATCTTCCAAGGAATCCTAGGAAAAGAATTAACTATCTGCCTAACCTGCAGATAGAACACTTCTGAAGCTATCTAGAGCCACGTTACTTTCAGGAGATGGTGATCCTTCCTCTCCCTGTTCACAGGGCTCCTACTTTTCCTACCACACTAAACCATTCTTCACCTTTCCTCTTTCACTCTGGTAACTTTTCTTCTTTGTAATTTTTGTCCTTTTCACGTCCAGCAATGCTAGTYTTCTTGCTAACATGATGTTATGTTTGGATGTGTTCTTTGCACTGTGAATACATTTTTTCATTTCTTCTGACAGTAACAACCTCAATCCCTTTGGCACATCTGAGGAGCAGTACTTATTTGCAGATGAAACAGAAAATGTGAGTACATTTTTTCCTAGTCTCTTATCCACTGCACAGTTCCTGCCAAATGCCTCTGATCAAAGAAACTTAGTAATACTATAGGACTAAACAGCTTGCTAAACTGGGTGGCAACATTTCAAGCTGTACTCTACCTGTCTGATGAATCGATCAGATCCCAGGTTAACCATCAAAGCCTAAAGAAAGAGAACAGTAAAGTGAAATATATCTTAAGTGTCAGGCAACATTCATTGTGTGTACCTTTACAAAGAAAAGGATTATCTGAATGGTCCCAAGTCTCAACATGAATCAAATTCCTACTGTAAAAAAAAAAACAGGCTGTGTGCTTTTTAAAGCAGGAAAATGAAGTTCCTTCTTTAGAACTTAGAGTCTAATTTAATATAATTCAGGTAAAACAGACCTCACATAAAGGCTAATATGCAAAAAAGCTTAAAAGGTTAGGCAGGACATTTTTTTAACCTAAGCAAGTTGTCACTAATCACTTTTGTTAGTGTCCAGAAGAAAAGTATTTCAGAGGGGTGAAAAGACTTTAAAGACTTCTGAAGGGTTAAAGTATGAAATGTTAATGATAATGAAGTAGCAAAGCTGAGAAAAGAAGATGGGAAGATGTAGGAAGGCAACGTTAGGAGAGTGGGAGGAAAACTGCAGAGATTTACAAGGGCCAGAGGCATAGAGAGCCTTGAAAGTGAGCACAAGAAAAGAAAATTTAATGGGAAAAATGACAGGAAAACAGAAGGAATAAAGAGAGTGTGGCTGTTAGGATTTTGGTGGTATTTTTCTAGAAGAACTGAAGATGTACGACTCTCATTTAATTTCCAGAATACTGTTAGCAAGGCCTCAGAAGTCAAAAATAGGCGTTAAAGGTTTTACTTTCTCTCCTGCCTGTGGCTGCATGAACAACTTTCATTAGCATTAACAGGTCTCATAGCAGTTGGCATTTCATGTCTTCCTCCTGTCACTTCACTGTGTTGTTCCATATTTGAGAAAATCAGAACAAATCAGAATATTTACACTGTCCTTACTTCTTAACAAGGTTAAGATTCACTTCTCTCTGTCAAGGTGCCAGACACACGGAAGGAGTTGGACTAGAGAGAAAATGAAACTCTTTAACATCTGTCCACTCTACTGCAATGTTACCAAGTGGTAGTTGAACATGAGATTTAGGCAGAGAAGAAGCAAAGAGGCAAATTAAAAGTTATGAGGACTTATTTGAGTATGCCAGACCCTGTGCAGAGTGAGACCAGCTTTACTCCAGGCAAGCAATTTGGTGCCAGCTCCTACCTCCTCTACAGGCAGCTCCTTCAGCTTGGGCAGAGAGCTGGAGAGCAGTCCCACCAGGAAGGGGGTAGGGCAGCACACGATGTCTATCATGGATGAGGGCAGGACAGGAATGAAGGTGTGCTGCCAGGAGAAGGGGTACAGCAGAGCCACCACGGCATGCGAACAGCTGGAGAGGGTGCTGCGGAGAGAGGAACAGCCACATTAAGAACATAGCTGGTTCTTAATCCAAAACACCTACCACCTGCTGATAAACATATTGTTTTAAAATGCAAGTGCCCCAGTTTCCAAGGATGCCTTTCAACGTGCCAGTTCTGGCTTAGGACGTGCTGGGTCCTGTTCCAGGTCGTACCCCATCTATACTGTGCTGCGTGGTGACTCCTCCTCTGTCTTTGAGGTGACTTGAAACTGAAGCTAAAAGACTGTAGTCCATTTGTTTCATTACAGCAGACAGGAAACACTTTGATCTACAAAACAAGGCTGATGTTCCCAACAGCCCTAAATAGCAGCAACTTCTAATGATGATTAAAATAAAAAAGCAGCTTCACTTCTTAGCTGTTATGACCATGTCAATAGTAACAATGCATAATACTGATGTTCTTATGTCAAGCACTAATGCACAAGTAAGAGAAAATGAAAAAAAAAAACCCGAAACAAAATATCCTAAAGAAAAATTCTGCCACATTTTTTTCAATACTTGTGACAAAGGAAATCTAGCAAAAGCAACACACTTTTCAAAGTTTGTATATTTTTGTGAAAACAGCGTATTGTTATTGCAATACATTTTGATGAGGTTTATTGCTCAACGCTAGGTATAATGGTATTAACCCTGCTCAGTAAACTGCTCTGAAATAAACATGTATCTCCTAAATATCAAAGGTTCATATCAGTTGTGGAAAATGTCTCAATTTCATTGTCCTTCCATCTACTGAACCTTTTACAGTCAGGTAGTTTCCAAAAGTTGGAAATAAAGGAACATCCTTATCAAGCTAGCTTTAGCAGCAGGGGAGGAAAGACAGGCTCTTCTTTTCAAAGCTTTGATTTTGGCCTGAGTTACAATGTCTGCTTTTTGCAAGCTGAACATGACAGAATTTTGGAATTTTACCCAGCCCAGCATGACTGAGCTAATTTGCTTACAGTGCAAACTTCGGCCGTGCTTAGCGTAGCCACACAGAACTATAAATAACTAGTAACTTCAGAGCTATTACTGCTTAAGAATACTGGGGGGAACTGCTGATCTCTCTTACTGCAAGACTTCTCAGGAACTTTAGGTGGCATCAGACCTCCACTGGAGTAACTCTCACACAGCTTTTTAGTTGTGGATTATTCCAAGGACAGAAGAAACGTTTCACCTGCTTGTTTGCTTTAATGATTACCCTTCGATGTTTACTGAATGGTCAAAGCAAGAATTAGAGAAAAAAGAGAGAAAAGGGTGGGGGAAGAGCGAATGTTTGTCTTTTACTGTAAGTGATCTGTAGGGTTTTTACTTGATACTTACTTAAGATCTATTAGTCACAGCATGTTTTTATAATACATGCAACCTGACACAGGTTTCTTATAAAATGATATGTTTTTATAATTTTTATACAGCATGTGATGGTGCTGCCATTGACTCATATTTTGGTCTCCACAGCGCATGCAATAGCAAGCATAATGTTGTGTTTCTGAAGACCTGGGGAGCAGCATGACAGAGACTCGCAGCACAATTCTCAAGTTCACTCTCATGACTCCGCAGTATTTTCAACTGTTACAAATTCAGTCATCATAGAAAAGTGACTAAAAAAAGAACCACATTATGCTAAAAGGAGGAAGACAAACATTCTTGTAATATTTAGTTAATATTTTTTCCTTTCTATAGAATGCCCTTTTGTAACTTGTTCCTTTAGATGCAGTGCTGTGACGTAAATCAGCCCCTACATGCTCTGGTGCGTGCTATTCCCACGCTGGGGCAGCCTCGGGCTCTGGCCCAGGACACTGGCTTCTCCCCGGAGCCAGCTGGGAGAGGGCGGCAGCTGCGCACAGGTAGCGGTCGTGCGGGGTGTCCTGCAGCAGCCCCTGCTCTGCCAGCCTCGCGCAGGTCACGCGCTTGCCCTTGAGAGCAGCTCAGTCGGTCCACTTTAAGGCTCTGCACACGAGTTTTTCAAAATTCAGCCTCGGGAAATCCTTCCCTGAGAGAAGTCCCCGGCTGCCTACCCATGAAACACTCGCTTTTAAATTCAACCTCCCAGGAGTTTCCTTCAAGCCCCCAGGGCCCTGCAGCGCCCTCCTTCACGTACGCTGCTCGCGGGGAAGGCGGTGGCAGTGATGCACGCTTACCTGACACCTGCCTGAACTCTCTTCCTTGTACAAAAGTGYCCCTGCCTCTACAGTAGCCAGAAAGAACCATAATTAGAAAGGACACATTTCTTTGACTCCTGCGTGAGTCTTTACACACCTTTACAGTATGTAAGGTCAAATTCCCAGGTGATGGTTGTAAGGGGACCTCTAGCTTCAATCTCTAAAGTATCGTTCAAATCCTTTTGAAAGGGTATTATCGTGAGAAATGTGTTTGGTAAATTAAAAAAGAAAGCCCTACCCTGGGAAACTAAGTCTGCTCTACTTTTTCCTTTCAAAAGATTTGCAACCCACACACTGTCCCACTGTCCTTGTTTATGAGAAATGCAAAGTAAAATCAGACTGYTTATTTTCTTTAAGGTGGGTGAAGCACAAAAAGTAAACCAACAGAATACTCACAGCAATTAGATTTTAAAAATATTTTCATTTGTAATAGTCCAGGGCAGTTTTGATAATACAGAGAGAAGGTTTCGAAAGAAGAGTTTTTTCATTTAGTTTATGCATTTTTACAGGAACATTGCATAATGTTCTAGTCATCGTTTCACTGGAAAACACTTCTTATATTACCTATTTACAGGTAATTTTATACATGGGCATGAGAAATGAAACTGTGGCACGAGTCACGTACTGACGAGGAGCATAAAACATCGCCTGTTTCAGCGAGGAYGAGCTGCAGGAGCCATCGCAAGGGGGAGATGCCGTATGACGCCAGCGGCCAGCTACCCCGTGACAGCAGGGAGCCAGCCGTGCCCCCGGTCCCCGCTCGCCCTGCCGCCGCTGGCGTACGGCTCGCTCCCGCCACCGCTYGCTCGGGTAACGCAGCTGCCCTGGCGCTGGCACAGCCGACGCCGAGCTCCCGCCCCGCTCCGGGGACGCCTGTCGGCCTCTGCCAGCCTCAGGTACCTCACGGCTGCTGAGCTGCTCTTGGGAAGAGGCTGCCTTCAGTTTAAACCCAGCGTGTCTGCCTGGTCTACGAGGTACAGACTGTCCTGCACGCACACTGAACTGCTCGCATTGCATAAGTCTACTAATCATAACTGACTGCATAAAGGTGGCTGTCTTTGTAAGTTTTGCAGGATAAGGGAGGGGTATGGCTATTACACAGTCAGACTACCATATGGCACAAGCCACAGAATTCAGCCCTTTACTCCTGTACTCATCCCAGTAATTTGCACACTTAAAGCGAAATTAGTGAACAACTCCTAGAAAAACATTGAGTTTAAAATTGATTTCAAAAGACAGAGAATCCACCACTTCCACTTCTGCTTTTTCTCCATGGTTATCACCTGTTAAAAGTTAAATGTGTGCTTACTTTTATTTGGAATTTGCCCAGGTTTTGGTTCTTGCTGTGCCTTTTATTTACTAGATTAAAAATACTTCTTTCCCACTCAAAGCCAATTTCTCTTCTTCTGGAGTRTTTTTTTTTCCAAATCATTTTCTCATGATAGCACATACAGACTCTTCTGTGTCATGTACTTGGCTGCAGAGATCCAAGGCTCAGACTAACAACAGAGGTACAGGAATTTAAGAAATGACCACGACTCTGCTAAATTGTGGTGATAGCTTGTGAAGATGGCCTAGGTCCCCGTCAAAAGTAAGTTAATGTGACTTAACTATGTCCCTTAATGGAAGAAAGATAATCTAATTGATGTTACCACTCACCTTCTGCACAGACTGCAGCACATTCACTGCTGTTACAGCTCAGCCTATGCACAGCAGCTGGCTAAACTGGCATAATTTGACTTTAGATCAACAAAGATAGATTTTGCCACAGCGAAAGACATACTACTTCTTTAAGTAGAGGCTCTTGAAGCATCTTTATTCTCAAGACTATAGGATATATCTATTTCTCAAMCACCCCTCAGTGAAAAGAAAAATATATTTCTGGAAATACTGAATTTGGTATTGTCAGATACTAGCTTTGTAATCAGTTTAGTCAAGGAGAATGAACATCTATTATCCAGCAGATAGAAAGACGTCTGCTATTAATTTCTGTGTTGGTCAACCAACAAATAACCCCAAATCTAAGCCATATTACTAACTAGTCACCAATATGTAATCATAGCAGAGTTAGCATATTCTCAGGAACAGACTTTGTTCGCAGCTAACAGTGAATGGATACCGTCCTGGATCGGGGAGTGTTGCCAGCGCAAGGTGCTAGTTCTGCGTGCTTCTGTTTCTGAGGGCTGCAGCTCCTTGCATACTGCAAGTCACCAGCTCTCACGAAATGTCAGAAGTCATTCTGAATTACACATACTACTCATATTGGAAATAATTCTCCAGGTACAGTTGATAACTCTTATTGTTGCTAACAATTTTTGTTTTTTGTTACAGAGAAAAAATTGTATTCCTTCTCATTCCCCTCTCCAGCACTATCTCTCACAAATTTGAGAGTCTCAGGCTGCGAGTGCCTCCTACATCTAGGACTGCGCCTCTAGTACAACAGCCACGTGCCAGTGGGCCTCCCCGCAGTCACCTTGCTACTCTGGGCATGTCTGCACAGGGCTTTGGGCAGCTACACTGAAAGGGGAGGCACCTGCACCAGGAGAGCAGTGGGCCACCACCTGCTGCAGGGCCAAACCCCACACCGGCTCCGGCGCCCTGGCGGCTGGTGCCAGCTCTGCGCTGTGCAGATGCTCCAGACCAGGCACATGACTGGCACTGATTACCAGAATCTGGTTCCCTCCATTTCCTTGAATGGAGAAATGTAGCCAAAAATGTAAATTCACAAAGAAGTAAACATGGCCTGTGTTTACTTTTCCACAACCTTTTTATGTTTCTCATTTCTCCCTGCTGATTTAATTATGTTACTCTCTTCACATTTACTGAACCCTTTCATCCGTCGTTTTTAATGCGTACATGCTCCAACCCACAACTGCTCCATGAGCAAGTTACCTTCCTGCCCCACAACCCTTCCTCCCCACGGTCCGGTTGGAGCCTGGAGGCTCTGTCGTTKCCAGGCGTGACACCTCGGCTCAGGTGCAGATTGCACACCCACACGTCTACTCACAGGCCACAGCAGTGCTTTCCTGGGGTAGCTCCTACCCTTGTGCCACTGATAAACTCCACAGCAGACACAGCTGCTTGACACTTCCCTCCTACACTCCTCAACACCCCTCTAAATCTTGGATTAACTCCAGTCTCCGAGAGAGAGTGAGAAAGAGGGAGAGATCTGTGGCAACTCTGCAAGATAAAATAAAATGGTCTGAAAGATTTGCAGAGGACTCTCTAAAAGACACTGGGAAACGATTACAAGGCTGAGAGTTCAGGTGGTCTCCTCCTCCAACACACACAAAGTGCAGAGGCAGAGAGGAAGGACAGAACAGACTGCTTGAAAGGCATCACATAAAGAGGGGAAAATGGAAGGAAAAATTGAAGCAGACTGCTACCATTTGGATGGGAGATGGAGTGCATGTAAAAATGCTGTTACTACTCATGCTGGCACTAAAGCAGAACTCCACTGTGCTGGACACAGTACGCACCTGCACTTTGAGAAAATAAAGGCTTCTCTCTAGGAAAGCTCCAGGTGGATAAAACTAGGTAAGAGCAACAGTTTTATTCAGGTGGATAAGAGCAAGTAATAGCATCAGGGACGAGACAGAAATGAAAATATACCAGTATCCATACTCCAGCTGCCTAGCCATTATCAGCTCTTTCAGGCTTTCTGCCAGAGGTCAGCTTCCAAGGAAGCACCTGAAGACCCCTGGGCTGTTTGAAAAGCTGGGGGACCAGGGAGGCCATTACCCGCAGGCACAGCGGGTGCAGTCAGCGTGAGGACACCCGCTCCGCACTGCGCAGTGCGCACGCTCAGCTGCAGCCCCTGCCCCAGCCCCGGCCCCAGGCACCTCTTCCTGAGGCTGCGTTGCACCCCRGGCCCCCCAGCATCAATGGCTTCTGCTTCGCTCCAGGGACTGCTGTGCTGTGAGGATGCATTTGCTTTAACCCTGATACCACCAAATAGACCAGGGAGGAAGAAAAGAGAATTCAGGTTTCCATCTTTGATACAACAGTGCAGGACATTTCCATTTTGCCAGGCAACATTAGATTGTCAGACATGCTGGCATTTCTACATATGCAAAATTATTGCTGATCGTGTCTCATTTGATCACTCTAGGGCATTGAAAAGGAAAAAAATCTGGAATTCATTTCTTTTGACTCAAACCAAAGAAATGACATGTTTTGCAGAATTGTAGCAAGAAGACCTACTGCATGAACAATTCAAAATAAAATCATGTGAGTCATTGTTGCTGCAGGAAAAAAGCGCATGGTGATGGAGCAATCTGATTGCCTGGCTATGGCCGTGAGAAAAGGCCCCAAGTCACAGAATGTGCTAGCACAGGCCTTCCCGAACAATAGCGACATTCAGGGGCGCAGCGTCAGGCGCAGGCATGGCAGGGAGCGGGYTGTCACAGAAGACGACTGCAGGAAGCATACGGGGTAACCTTCTGCACAGGAACAACATGAGGCAATAAATAGCTTTGTGCTTGTAACTTAATACTGAAGCGAAGCTGAAATGAAGATGCTTGAGAATCAAGGCTGTCATGGGTAACATCAATGCTGATTAGAGTTTAAAAAGATACCTCTATACATTCATGCATAAGACCTGCAGTTACTCATGGGTCTGGGAAACCTGCCTATTAGTAGTGTAGCTTTCTTTTGGAAGGCACTGTTTTCACATGAGCAGGATTCAAAAGTTAACACTTTTCCCTGAATTTTTTAAGTTTGTGTGTCTGCCTCTGGATAACTTTTTCTGTTTTCCAATTTCAGGCAAAATAATACAGAATTATAAAATAATTTAGGTGGAAAGGGACTTCAGGAGGTCATCTGGTCCTACCTCCTTGTTCAACATTAGATCAGGTTGCTTCCAAGAACAAGGCCAAATAAAAAAGATACTATTTTGCTATATAAAACATCTTTGATGCCCTTTTCTGTGAAACAGTGGCATGCTTTGGTGGCAAAGACTTGAAGGCTGGCAGGAGGTGGTGGCCTGTGTGCCAAGGACTTGACATCTATTATTGATGTGTAAACTTGCTCTAATTTGGATATGCTAGAAGCCCTCTTAAAATAATAATTTTGTGCATACTAAGCAGAGATGCATCTTCACAGCTGATTTCTTCAGAAGAAATTATCCACACTAAGCAGCACCTTCCTTTCCATTGTAGCCCTGGGCTACACTGAGCACTGGGAACCACAGCTGAGAGCAGAAAGTCTGCATCCAAGAGACAGAAGCCTCCTGTCCTTGCAGGGAACCCTCAGGAAGGTAAGGGAAGGAAGGGAGGTGGCTGCCTTAAATGCAGAATTAAATTAAAGAATAAAAACCAAATGCAGGAACAGGAGGGGAGGAAGACAAAATGAGCCTGGCGAGCAGATGGAAAAGCAAAGTGAACTGAGGGCAAAGAGGCTGGGACGCAGAGTGAAGGGGTGGGACAGGGACTGGCTGGGCTGAACCATGCAAGGACCAGGGAAAGCCATCGCAGGTGAACATGGCTAAAGACTGTGTTCTGCACGAGGAGACAAATGGAAAGGTCACTGCAAAGCTTTGCCCTCCTTGCTCCTCCTGGCGGAGGCAGGGACTGACAAGCTGCCAATTCCCCTTATCCGTCCTCATTCTGCCAAGGAGGCTGAGCTCGACGGGAGCAGCGCAAGGGAAGGGCCCGACATCGGCGTAGCTGAAGCTATGGGAGAGCCAAACTCCCAAAGCCAACTCCTGATGCAGAAGCACAGATATAACCAAAGCTCTTACACTTCTGCCAGTCTTGTCCCCCCCCATTACACAGCAGCTTGGTGATTAGCAAACACACACAAAAACACAGCTTCTATCAGGAAGAACTTACAAACTGAAAAGACAAGTTTCCTCCACAACAATTATATATCTGCATGTGAAAGAGAGAAAATTATGATCAAAATGAACACCAGAATTTATCCTCAATTTATTGCTCTTTGACTCAAATACAAATTGATTCTAATACAGTAATCTGTCTGGGCACTGGTAGAAAAGCTATTTCTAATGACTACAGAGCAGTAAGAATTATAGTTAGTTCACATTTGGCTTCACAAAATAAAAAACAAGCATAAGGGAACAAGCAAAATACTCTTTTAGGCCTTGATTCAGCAAACTACTTATGCACAAATTTCAACCTTAATTTACTTTCATTGCACAGAAGTATTTTGCTGAAGTGAAGCCTAAATGACCTTTTTTCCACTTCTATTTTAATCAGATAAGCCCGCAAGTACACACAAAAGACATGACAGCCCCTTTTGAACCACAAGTACCCTGACTGCTGTGGAAAAGAGAGCTGTTTGAATGGCTGTAAAGTCAGCCTCTGCTTGTCAGCAAGGTGCGTTTCAGCTTCTGAAATTTGAATACTTTTTGGCTTTTCTGGAAGCCCTTCAGGCGTAAACTACAGAGAATTCTTCAAGCCTTTATAAGGTGGTTTGGAAGTAGATATTGTAACGTTTGAAGATAGTAAATAATTTTAATTTATTTTTAATGAATTTTTAATTTATCTAATAACTTTTAATAATTTAATTCTGATTTTAATTTAGTAATTAAATAATTTGGTTTTTTTCCACTGGACTCAGTTTCCTGTGGCAGAGTCCCTCCGAAAAGGGCCCACTGCCGCTATGGGTGCACAGGGAGAAGGACTGTCCAGCTGCAGCCACGGCACCTTGTCCGTCTCAGCATCACAGCACTGTGCTGGCAGGAAACAGGATTCAAAGTCTTCTTTGGATACAGGTGGARGCAAGGGCAGACCCCGCAGAGCTAGGCACAGGCGTCCCGGCAGTCCCCCTCTCCTGCGGGGGGGAGCAAAGCCAGCCCCTCTGACTAAGATGGGGTAAAAGCTCTGCAGCACACATGGACCTCAGCTGCCTACAGCAAGGAGAATTTACTGCCGTGTTTGCTCCTGCCACGGCTAGTCTCAGAGAGGATGGTGCAGAGGGGCCAGCAGTCTCTGCACGGTCAGCTGTTACACCTGTGCTCGAGTGAAAGGCAATAATTACGGAAATCATTGACCGTTCTATAATCTGTTTATTTCCTTTTCAGGCTTAATTTCATGTTGAATCTCAACTGTCATGTAATGCTTTTCTGCTGATATCTCACATGAAACCAAATTAACAAAACCGGCTTGTTTGACATGCAAAAAGGTTGGGAAGATTCCTTACTAATTGCTATATTTAAGTTATTTGCTTCTTGCCCTTGTATTAATTGTGAATCTGTCCAGGCCAACACTGCAGGTGCAGATACCAAAGTACTGCAGCAGTCTTGATCTTAATACCTTCAGGTAAATCTGTGAAGATCTGGGTAGCGCCAGGAAGTTCAGGATGCAGCGGTTGCTTACTTGACTGGAAGGTGAATTCTGAACTTTCCAAGTTTCCTCTGGTTGCTAGATCTGTGGGGGGTTTTTTCTCTAGAATAATCAACGTGACATTTAAAATCAGACCGGTGGGCACATATTATGCGGAAAGGTGAGTGTGCTTTGCTGTAAAAGCCAGAGTAATACTTTGCACTGTGATTCATTTATATTTTTACAGCAAACACATAAGGAAGAATAGAAGTAAGCTTAGACACATGACATGAGGTCTTTGGTTGATGGATTAAAATATGCAGCTAATACTTTACTTCTGATCAATACTTGCCTTCCTTCTTCTAAGGAAATATTGGCAAATCTGTATGTGCGAATTTTAAGTTACTTTTTCTACTGATGTCTGTGGAGATCTGTCAATAGAAAGCTTTGCTCATCCTATCTAAATAAAGTAGGGAATTCCCGCCCCCAATCATGGGGGGAAAATGTGGGGAGAGAACGAGATCCTGCATGCATCGCTCATGTGAGAATCATGGTAATCCATCTGGGCTAATTCAAGCTCGATAGCCAGTCTTGAACATTTTATACTTAATTACTACCCACACTACAACAAATACTGCTACAGTTGATCTGTGCAACCAGGTATATAGCTCTCTAAAACAAAAATGAGAGATATCCCTGTTCCATTTAATACAGATGGGCTGTAAAAGATACTACCCAGTATCAGCAGAGAGCTAACAACTCATTCTATCTCAGAGCGCAAACATGGCCTCAGTGATAACACTAGGAGGGAGAGGCGGCACAAACTGAGGAGGAAACATATTTTCCACATCACATCAGCCCAATTATCAGTTATCCTCTTTTACAGAATTGTTTTAGCTATGCTTACAACTCAAAGAGTGTAGCTACTTAACCCCCCTACCCCTCGAATCGTGTTTTTTTCCCCATGAAAACAAGCCAACACAAACTTGTTTTGCAAGAGATGAGTCACCCTTCAGGATTTATCTGGTGCAGCCCTCTGCAGACAGAGCTTTCAAAGCTGAGCTTTCTACAAGGCAGTTTGAGAAACACAGAGCTTGTAAAATACCTRTGAAGGAACCATAACATGGCCTCACCTGTCTGGCTAAAGCAGTGCAGCAGTTCCTTATCAACGAGTCACCAGTGCCGCAGGTAGTTCTGGGACAGACTCCAATGACTACGGAAGGTGAGTTACAGGGAGCTCAGACACTGAATTCTTCATGCTACTAATGGTTCCAGGGAGGAGATTTTTGTTATTAACATAGTGGTCACAACCCAGTTTCTGGATTTTTTTTCTCTGACTTTAATTCGTGGAGCCATAGTTGTCCACACTGCCATGTCAGTGAGTACAATTCATGGAACAGACCTGCCCAAAGGTTTATGCCATTGTCTGTGTCCCATTTCTGGTCCCTCCTCACCCTATTTTATAGAAAATTGAGTGGGTGACATCTTCATCCATAAACTCTTCTCTGAGCACATCCCTGTAACTTAAGCTTGCAAAACCCTCTCCTATCTTGTGCTATCTTATCCTACCGCTACACTTGCATCAGCAGCCTCACTGTCATTACCCAAATGCCTCCTGATGGCGCATTACAAGCACACCAGAGAATGTGAGACTGAGGGGTGAGGGCCCATGGCGGTGCTTGCCTGTCCTTTCATCACTCCCCCACGGAAGTTTCTTCCAGAATCATGTGCACAGAAAAGCTTTTCTATCACGATAAAAAGTTCCATTATACCAGAACAGAGAATATCACAGAACCTCAGGTACTATGTTGATATGCTAGGCACTGTGCTAAGACACATGCCAAGGGAAAAGACCTTAACTTCTAGTATTTTCTAAGATAACAACAAAGAGAGCAAAGATTATGCCTGTAATGTTTACGGTAGCCCATGTGACAACAGAGGGTTGCTGCAGCAGTCTGTGCTGACTGTGGCTTACAGGTTGACAGCTTAGGAATGAGCAGGTACATTACAATGCCATAGTGCAGCCAGGAGGTGACAACGTCAGGAATGGCCAAGGCCAGAGAGCTGTCCACCCTGATGGGATGATGTCTCCCAGCTAAATAGAGATGGACAGAAGTTTGATGTGCTCTCAGGGATTCCTACTTTAAAGCCACTGGATTTGTTGGCTAGTTAAAGTAATTCAGACTTTCAATGTTTTACAGTTACACAACTCATTAGGGTATACTTTCCAAGACTATCCAAGTACAGAGTTCATTTTGACTCTAGAGGGGGCTTTCTTTTTTTTGTCATCCAAATATTGGAAGACAAATATTTTATGCAAAATTTCCAAAAATTATCATGACTTTACACTAATTAGTAATTAATTTTACTTCATTAAGAACTGCATCTTCAGAATTCAACTCCTACCTGTCTGGAACATCTGACTAACGGACAGTCTAAGTTCCTACAGATAACTGACAAAAGCACAACTCTGGCTGATGATACAAATTCGTGATGCATCACATGGGAATGCATTGTCAAGAGATCTCTCTCTCAGAGAATAGCTTTGAAGTACTTCATTTAAAACAAAGCAGAAGAAAGGTGATTAAAGAGGAATGTGACATTGTTTTTTGCTTCTGTAATATTAGTGCATGAGGAGGGAGACATATGAAAGCCCTGGAGAAAGAGACATGCGAAGTGCCCTTCAGAACTAGGATCTGGCTTTTCAAGTCATTGGCATTCAAACATACTTTCCATAAAGTTCAAGCAAATAAGATTTTTGGCAAGAAATCATTCACTGGACACATCAGCCACCTGCCCAAGCTGTGTCAGGTGGTTAAAAGAAAAAACAGCATTTCAAAGTGGAAAGATATCCTTAGTGCCCACAGAGTTATGCAAGTCCTTCCCTGCATGACAGTTTCTTAGCACACATCCATAACAAACGTGGTTCTGCCCAGGTGCTGCAGAGGAGTATTAGCTACTTGTTGGTTTTTCCACACTGAGACCTTCGCTTCCACTGGGCTTTGTTAACGCACACACTGGTGGTTTCAGACTGGCAGGCAATCACTGCACTAGTAACAACATGACAGCTGTAAAGTAGGAGGAAGAATTTTTCTAGTCAGTAACAAAGGAGGACAAAAGAAATCCCAGCCCCCCGATCCTTCTCATTCAAAAGCTGAAAACAGGGAATCTTTTTAAATCCCCTTCCTGGGAGCTGGAGGTTGAGTTGGGAAAATGCTACAAATTATTGCCATACAGTTATTGTGCTAATAAGTGATCCAGAAGAGAACTACCAAACAACATGGTCATCTTCTTATCCCATTCTCTTTCATGGGGACGGAGAAGAACTTTGTTGCACAAATCATAAGTGAGATAATCATCATGTTTTTCCACTGCAGAGCTTTGGCCAAAGTCTAGAATGAAGAAGGGCAGGAGGGAACAAGGAAAAGGAGGAAAAAACTCTACCCTTCTTGTGGCACAGCATACTAAAAATGCCATCAAAGTTTACTGCATATTAAAAATGTCATTATTAGATTGCTTTTCTCTGAAACTGCTGAATCTTAAACRAGCCAGAGACTTAGAAAGTTCATTTTGTTTCTCAGGCTGTCTCTTCTGCCTGACACACATTTCCTGAGAAAATCTATCTGAAATACTGTCAATGTACAGCTCGTATATTGGCCTCAATCACCACAGAATGTGTGTGCCAGAGTAACATAATCCAAGCGGTACAAAATGTAAGTATCTCATGAGAGGGGGAGAATAAAGTGGAAAAATTCTGTCTCAGAAATCTTAAGTGACAGCTCTGCTAGCTACCTTAAACCATTAATTTCATGTCACATTGAACACCTGTTCTAGCACATAGACTGTAAGACAAGGCACTCAGCATCTTGCAGGACTGGGCTACATTCAAACAACCCATTCAAAGAAGAATACAGCTACATTTGGCAGGAAAGAAGGAAGCAGAATATCAGTAAATTACAGCCACATCAGGGCAAAGAAACACATATTTTAAAGAGGGTTTAAGGTTTCTTTTTTTTAAGAATATATGTTTCTACTTAGTAATGCTTCATGATGCAAGCAGACTGAGAAAAATCAAAGCCTCACAAAAGGAAAGTGATTGCAGAAAAGGTAACAGAGACTCAGATAGACTCCAGAGGATGTATCTTTTATATAAAAGATGAACACAGCTGCAAGTTGCTCTACCTTAAGTGAAACGGGTGGTCCTTGGTTTCTAAATCACTCATCAACTGGAGCTGATCCAGCTCTCACTGGAGGAAACCAAAATACTGTTTATTTACATGAGAACTGGATGTTTTTGCCATAGAATACATTCTGTCTATTAGGCATGATTACATATTCGATAATTATACAAGCGATCATTTCTTCCACTGCAGGAATTAGTGAGAGAAATTTCCTAGCTTGTGCTCAGCATATCAGACCAGACAAGCATAATAATCTTTACCATCTTCAGAAAGCACTTAAAGACCTTTGGATAAAAAAATACCAGCAGGAAAGACAGTCATCCTGATTTCTCTTCAGTTTAGATGCAAGATCTGTGAGCTATTCCACATTCCAGTAGGTGCACTGGATTGCATTTCTGAACACCTTCTTCAATGAACTTACAATGACTGAAAGAAAAAGTTTTCCTCGAAACAAAGAATTGAAGTTCTAGCTCAACATAGGGCTGTGCCAGATGTGACCAAGAGAAGATGTAGCTGTGATCTGGGTACATCTCCTGCAATCTGTCCTGAGAAATGGTACAGAACAGGAATAAACAGCAACAGCTGGAGACCAGCCACAGCAAATTCTCCCTCGCGAGTGGGTTTCTGGCATGTGTTTACTGTCAAATTTGTCTCACTGTTTTTTTGTGGAGGTTTCTGTGACAGTGGGAAAGTAAAGGAATTTTTATTACTGGCCAAAGCTCACTGTGTGTTTACTGAGCACACATTCTCTCTTTGCCCTAACACATGTATTTTTACCTCTTAACCTGCAGGTTAAAAGGTTTTACAAGTTTTACAATATGACAGACTACTGGAAAGGAGCTGGAAGCAGGTGAGCCTGGTCAGGTCTATTATTTGCAGGATTAGTTTGTAAGAATTACATCCTACTGTTATTTAAAAAAAAAAGTCTGAAAATAGGGAAAGAGCTTTCACCTCAGTAATCTGCCCTAAAGTTTAGCTACTCTTGCTTTTCCACTTGACCTTGCTACAGGGCTGAGAAACAATAATTTACTTCTACTACTAAAAAGTTGTAACCTATCTCCCATTTGGTTTTGCAAATGCTAACTCCAGCCACGGGATCGTATTATGACTTTGTTTGTTAGATGAAAGGGCCCTAAAATCCTTCTTCTAGCTAGGCACTGAGAGACTGCGACCAGGCTGCCTCCTAACTGTTAAATGTGCTGCTTTCTAGCATGGCCTCATGACTCCCAAAACAATGGATTCAAATATGAAGACAAGCGTCAAGGTTCTCTGAACATCCTGAATGTAACAAGGACAGCCCCAAACTGTCTCTGTCCACAAGATTAGGGAAATGCTGTTGTTTGTTCTGAAAGCCTTTGCCCTTGTATACAAGTACACTCTGCTCCCTTTTTGCTCCACAAAGTTAACAGAGACGTGCCTGCGGGATGACTTCCCCCCCGCTATCTACATATTTATGCCTTTATCCTGTATTAGTCAGTGTTCCTGTCTGGAGCCTATAACCTTTGGTAAGGTCTAGGATCTACCTGAGCTTTCTACAATTGTGCTGGACTACAGATTTCTCCTGACAGTCCAAAATAGTTTAGGAAGGGGCAGAGAGGTTTTCATCCTTTACTGCAAGTCTTCCCATCTCGCAGGGGCCTAGCTACTACTAACAACAGTGCCTCTTGCCTTTATGGGGTTAGCACTGCAGAGGAGGGTTCATGGGGCCATACCACAGCAGGTGACAGACTGCTGTCGGTCTTGGGGCCAGGCTCCCCCTATGCTTGTGGGGGCATATGAGCTGGCAGAGAACCAGGGAGGAGAACACATTCCTTTCCTTGGAGAGACGGAGTTGTCTGCAGCATCCCTAAGGGAGGAAGACACTGATGTGCAGGAGCTTTATCTGCACTGAAGTTCTCTGTCATAACACCCAGCATTACCTCAGCCTCATTCCCTCACATCTGCCTTGCACACAGATGAAGTCTTGTGGGTTGACTTCTGGACTGCTGGAATTGGGAAGAACTAAGGCCTGAGCTACATACTCTGAGTCCACCTGGCTCACACCTAAGGACAGTAGGTGATACATCTTTCAGTGGCAACACCAGCTTAAAGAGTGCCCATCCCAACCCTACCCCAGCCCCAGGGCCCTGCTCTATCCTGCMCCAGCATGCAAGCTCATGCTGTGACCAGCTGAGAGGGCTCCCCTGGCTTGCAAAAACTCAGCAAAATGAGGTTTTTCCCTGCTGTGGCTGGGCCGGCACAGCCTCCGGGGGTGGGGGAGGACCAGGGACAGGGCAGCAACAGACAGCGGGAAGCAGGAGGAGAGCTCTTTGAGCTGGCACTACCACTCGGAGAAAGGCCTGTCATACCTTTGCCTCAGGGTACATTTTCAAGCTTTCCTAAATGGTTTAGGAGCACAAATCCCATTGCTACCAGTGGAGGACATTTTCCTCAAGGCCATGCTCCTGCATCACTGAGAAGTATCTGAAATATCTCATTTCAGAAAAATTTACAACAATGTGAACTTACTTTGTCTTTTACAAGAGCAGGGACTCTACAGACTCCTTTCACAACCCCTAAAACTTCATAAAGAGCACTGAAGAGGAATATTCTTGGATGTAGACCTGCAGCAAAAGACAAGCCTCATCCAGATGCTCCTACCGACTCCGGCTGGCTTTGGATTGGACCCACATGTGAAAAGTTGGCAAAATATGCTCAGTGTTCTTCACAATATAGAGGATTACAGCAAGAGTGTTTTCTATTTCAAAAAGTTGGGTTATAACAAAGGGACGTTGAGATGCCCAGGGACTTACTTTCCCCTTCTCCAAACATTCAGGGGAAAAGTCAAAAAAACTGTTCTCACAGGCACGGATACATTACCCCCTCAGCAAGCACACCCACAAATTTGTTTCCTCAGCATAAAAATAAAACAAGCAGAGAAATATTTTTCCTCCACTGTTTGCTTTCTATTTATTTTCTGTTGCTACCTTTGTGCCTGCAGCAATATCAAGGTCCCCTGAGCTGTAGAACCCACTTATTTTCCATCTGCTGCCTAGTCTTTTCAAACCCCAGGGGGTTACTCCAGTGTAGCTCTCCTTCTGCAGCTGGCAGAGTCATGGGATTTCTCAGAGTTGGGGTGAACAGGCAGAATGTCGGGAACAGAAATAGGAGCTCCCAACTGGGACCAGGATTTGGACTGGGATGGGACATACCATCTCAGTTATGCTTTCAGCAGACATTTGAGGAATTGGAGCTTTAAGCTGCCCTTTTATGAGTTGTTTATTATTATTACTACTATTATTCCAAATTTCTTTATTATCATCATTTCTCCACTGACTGTTCATGGAAAGCAAAATACCAAGAGGTCACTGGCAGAGTCGAATTCACTTTTGAAGGTGAGCAAATTGCTGAAAGGATTTACTCACCCAATTCCAAGCAGAAAAAAATATATAAGCAGCCTATTAAAAAAAAAAAAAAAACCCTAAATGCACACATGCATAACTAACCAAGGCAAACTCCACTGACTGTTCATGGAAAGCAAAATACCAAGAGGTCACTGGCAGAGTCGAATTCACTTTTGAAGGTGAGCAAATTGCTGAAAGGATTTACTCACCCAATTCCAAGCAGAAAAAAATATATAAGCAGCCTATTAAAAAAAAAAAAAAACCCTAAATGCACACATGCATAACTAACCAAGGCAAACTCACAGTCCTGTCATTTGAACCTTAATCTTGTTTCCTCATTGCTGGTAGCATCACTTTTTGTGTTGAAAACAGCAACCTCCTCTTCTGAACAAAGATCAAGGACTATAGATTTTCACATTCTGGGCATTGTAAGCACCATAAATAACAATTTATTAAATGAATCTCACTTCACTAGGCYTGACTTTCCCAAACTTGTATAATGTGTGAAATCTTTTATTGCTTAGAGACCTGTTAAATAGGCAGCCACAAAAGCCCATTGCATCTCATTGTTTGAAGCCTGAACCTCAACATCATTTCTTTCTAAGCTAGTTTCTGGGTACATACAGAAATCAAACCCTTGTAAAATCTTTTTAATTTCCTGCTCTGGTTCTTCGGGCCCATAGACTGGACCTGTAAGATATTTCACTTCTTTTTTTTCCACATTACTGGTAAACTCCTTCAGCTTCAGCCATGGTGCCTATAAACAAAATTCATGTCAGACAAGCCAAAGGCTCCAAGACAGACAGTTATTAGCTCAAAGCTGGAGTGTTTCATTTTAGACTTCATCCCCATTTAAACCATGAAAACCTCAGTAAATATTGAATTTAAATCCACTTCTTACTGTTGCTTTCTCCAGGCCTTTGTCAAAGGACTCATTAGTTTCTTTTTTACAGAAYTGCCTAGCTCCCTGTGCTGAGAGGGAGCCACACTATATCAGGTATAACTGTGTTCACACACCGAGCAAGAAACTGTCTCCGTCCTAAAGAGCTCAGAATCCCAGACAGACCAGACAAAAGAAGAGAAGGACAAAAGAAAGAGAGGAGTCAAGTTTCCTGCATGTGTCACACCACAGGTCAGTGGGTTCAGGAAGAAAACTCAGGATTCCTGAGTCTTAATCCAGGGCCTTACCTACCAGGTCAGATTACATCATACTCTTTTTTTTTTTTTTAAACAAAACAAAATAATGCACCTAAAATAACCACAATAAGTCAACTTTTTACATATGAACAGGTCACTTATTTGCAAGAGTGGCCATCAGCCGATGCTGCTTGGATTCTGTTTGTTTTCACAAAACCTTGCAGGCCTCTGATCTGTCTGAATCCTCTCCTTTCTCAAAGTACCTAACAGCCCCTAACTGGATGGCTCTTACAACAGAAAGAAGGGTTCACTGGAGAATGTTTTCAGTGGGAGGGAGGTAAACATATCTAAACAATGCTAAAAGCACCTTTATCATTTCTAGTTCCTGTAGGTCCTAGTGCCCTATTTCTGCATGCCAGAAAGGAGGGCAGCAGTTCTTTGTCTCTAGGAAGGAGTCACCCTAAACCCCTGTGCTCTGAGGCCTGTAGGTCTGAAGCAGCTTCCAGGAACAGGCCATTGCATGGACAAGCCTGAGCTGTTACCATCCAGTCAGACTTGCACTATGTATAAAATCCTGGTTGCCCTATCAAATCCTGGGCTACTATGAGCCCTCAGCATTGGCAACATGGGTGTTTTCCACCCCAAGCTGCCATAAGCCTGTCAAAGTAGATTTAAATGCTTTTTTTTCACTGAGCAGTGCCCAGAAGCATTATAAGATATTGGCTAGGCCGGCTTTCCCCCAGAAATGTTCCAGGGAAAGGCTTTCTGTTTCAGCCCTGACCACTGGAGGATGCCTCCTTCAGCAAGCCATCTCCGCAGCAGCGCCCCCGCAGTCAAGAGATCAAGGGCTCCAGGTACTTTGCCAACCAGGACGACTTCTCAGAGGAGTGACTGGGAACTCCGAAGTGGAGCAGCGGTTGGCAGCACCACAGTACAGCCCTCATTTTCCCCACACCATTGCTGTGCCTTTCCACTCAAATCACTGTGCCATCTGAAGGAACACAGAACTGTGTCATTCTGAGTTGTTCTGAGTTAGAGTCACACTTGGGGGTGCCACTAATTCTGCTAAATGAACAGTAAAATAGAAACAGGCAGAACGATGTAATTAAGCATGCTGTAGAAAAACAGCCAGAAGGAACACATCAGCAGTATTTTCAAAAGCCACCTGCCCCAAAATCCCTGGGAGTGACTCACATATCTTCTAAAGTACTGCAGAAACCCTCGACTAGCTGCACAATTCTCACTGGGGGTTTATGTGAAATTAAATCATCCCAAATGGTCGATCAAACTAAGGGTTACTGACAGGGGAACGGATCAAATAAAATGTTCTTGTTGCTCTAGACAACAAGAAAGACTGCTAAGGAAGTCATTTTATAGCCTGAAAAGGGTCCACAGCTTTAAGAAATTCTCCCCTAAAGGTTGTAAAGCTTTTACTATGCAAAGTATTTTTTGCTATTTTATATACTGGCGGCCACTAAGTGCAGCTATTATTTCTGGCAACCATTCAGAGAAGGATGGGGCTGATAAAGCTTTTAACAGAGTTTGTTTGGGTCAATCCATCTGTTTTTAACCATCCATACAGTCTTTTGGGTCCTTTTAAAAGATGCTGGATATTCCTGAGTCTAATACATTAAGCTCTTTACTTTTATTTGCCATCTTTTATTATTTATCATGCCACAGCAAAGAATGTCATCTTTAAGATGTCCACACACGGAGCCTACACTGAGCTCCCGTGCAGAGTTGTGACCTGCTGTGTTCCCTCCCTATGCCTCGGGAGGGCACGTGCCTCCAGGGAGGCAGGGAGGAGAGAGCACTCACAGAGCAGGGAACTAAGAGGTATGCTGAAGAAATCCAACACGGAGCTTCAGAAAGGAAAAGTTTTCAGGTCACATGAGCACCAGGAAAAATATCCTGACTAGCTGGGAAGGACCATATGGGCATTCTCAACATGCACACTGCACAGGTTTGGTTACTGCAGGATTTCAAACCTAGCCCTATTGCTGACTCTCTATATCACATGGAGCAAATCAGGGTGCAACTTTCAGCACCCCACTTCCCTGATGAGCTGCAAGGAACCAACAGCCACAAGGGGGAACACTTCAGTGACAATCTCTGCTGCTGTTCATGAGAGCTCTGTTCCAAAACAGAAATGAAATATTGCTAGGACTATATTGCTTCCAAACACTGTGCAAGCATTAGCTGAATATATAGTAGATAAGTATTGGCCTCCCCATTTTACAAACCGAAATAAGACAGGACAAGTGGCTTGTAGCTAGTGACAGCTGGAGAATGTGTTACCCACCTGATGCAAATTACTGCCACTGATATAAAAAATATTCAAATCCTGCAGTGAGCAGATTCTCACATCCAACAATCCTTTCGGCCATTTCCTACACCCTTTTGTTTCAGGAGACAGTACTGATGTCTCCTGAACAGCATGTTGTGGTTCAGGTCCCTTTGCCACTTACCTGAGCTTATCTGCTACAAAAATCACACGCCGCTCCAACAGGAGAGAAGCGAAGATCCTGATGATCTGCCGTACACTGAGACACTTGAAAAGGCATTGAAAGTCCACGTGTTCTAGGCGCGAGTCCATGGGCCGCCGCAGCTCAATCACCTGCACACATTCAACAACAGGCAGTCAGCTCCCCCGGTCAGGCTGCAGCGCACCAGGGACACCTGGCGCCCCGGCCCCTGCCCTCCAGCTCTGCTCCCTCTCACTGGGGAGGGGACATGGAGAACTGCGCCAGCCTCTTTTGCAAACTGAGGCTGCAGTCACAGCACCCCAGAGAACAGTATATTACACAATTCACTATCAAATCGTTCTTCCCAGAATAAATTATGTGCATTAAATCTGCCATCATTTCCTAGGAAGGCATAATTCTGACTTCTAACTGCCCTGTCAGAGATGTACAGCTTGCCTGAGTCAACAGTATGAAGCAAGTAACAAACTGGAAACACTGGGAATGGAAGCCTACAGGGTTAAAAGGGGAGGGTACGCTTTTCACTGGCTAACCTGATACAAGTTAGTTTGCATTTAAGCAGCCATGAAGGCAATGTAAATTTGGTATTAACTTGGCTAGTGATTCAAATTCACACTTAGAAAGGGGTCAGGGACTAAACTTAAGTGCTGAGCAAGATTAAAACCCAATTTACCTCATTTTCACGGCTTTATTAAGCGTAATTCATTGTCTAATGTTTAAAGCCTTTTTTGTCATACAGATATATACATATATATACTTAACTGGGGAGTCAGGACCAGGTCTTAGATGGTGACTGCTGACATCCCTTTAAAGTCTAATTTTCACACTTCATCCATGACCTCAGGCCCTCTCCTTCCTTTTCTCAAATGCCTTTCGCTTGATTCCTTTATTATATCTTCCTTTTACTCTGCAATTGACATGCTCAGATGTGGAACTTGAAGACGGAGGACAGAAAAAAGAAAAGAGGGAAAAATAACATGAAGAAGAGAATAATAGAAGAAGAAATATATGAAGTGCAAGACAGCAAATGATGAACTACTGAGGCATTTGAGGAAACAGAGGGGAAAGGGGAAAAGTTGGCCAATTTAAAGCTGTGTTGAAATCTCTGAAGACATATTAACAGTAACATATATACGTCTCCTTCTTTCCATATGTCTAAAAATCACTGTCACTCTATTGCTTTAAACCACTTCTGTGTTTTCATGCAAATGACACCGCATTCCACTAGCATACTGTATTGGGTTTAAACTTGAACAGCCCTCACAAAATTCCTCACAAACACAATGTTTTAAGGCTATGATCCGCAGCAAGACCACAGGATACTGGAAACAAAACCAGTTCATACCAGTTAAAATGTAATACTGTTTTGTGATCAGTGACAGAGAACTGTAAAAAGAAAGTCACTATTAGAACAATATTTATATGCAGATTAGCTTTTTTAAAGCCTGAAATACATGAACATTACGGTACCAGAGCATTTTATACTCATCACCCTGCTGTTGCTCCAAAGAGCAGTAAGAATCAAATTGTGGAACGATGGTGATCCATTAATACATCTCCAGGGAATGCGGCCTGCCCTCTCTCACATTCAGCAGAGGTGCCCACGTCCCTTCCGTAGCAGTGTGATCGAAAGCTCCAATTATATTTATGTGCCAAATCACAAGGAGCTAGTTTGCTGCAAAATTTCCAGCACCAAAATCTTGCTGCAGGGGAGGATGCATTGCAAGTTACAGCAGCTTTTACAAATGCCATAGATGTTTTCTGTTGCTTGGCAAAGCCTTCTGCTTCAGTTTGTTCTTAACAAAGAAATATACTGTCTACTTCCCAATTAATCATCATCTTTGTTTAGGCCAGAGGAGCCACAATGGAAGGACAAGATTCTGTTCCTAATTAAGCCAGTGCATTCCATTTAAATAACGAGTTTGTACTAGCATAACAGAGAGCAAAGCTGAGCCAAAATAGGGTTGTTTGTTTGTTTGGAATTATCTCAATATTTTTCTCTGGGAGAGTTCAGAAGCTTGAGCTGAGGAGAGAGAAGATGCAGATCCATGGTTCCCAGATAGAGTCACATCAAAAAAGCATTAACAGATCTTACAGCCGTTACTCATACCAGCCCCTCAATCTTCCTTTGCTTCTCCAGAAGAAAATGCATATAATCTAAACATGCCTTGCAAGTCACTTTTACAAGGAACCCTTTACCTTTCATCCCAAGTGGCATTATAGGCCCAGTCCATTGAAGTCAGTGGCATTACACTCACAGAAAATATGATTCAATGTAAAAAGTAGTAATATGACTGTAAAACTGACTCTGAGAAGATTTTTTTTTTCTGGTCGGACTAACTGGGCCAAATTCTATTCCCACTTGCAGTAATGTAATTTCTCTATAGGTTTGTCCATCTGAGTGGAGTTACCATATATTTAGGGCAGGACATGCAGAGATCAGAATTTGATGTGCCAAATGGCTAGTAACCCTCAAATTATAAAAAACATTTTAAGCAAGGTACCAGTGCTGCCATTTTCCAGCGAGGCATTTGTTGTGTAATGCTAGGCTTCTAGCTACTTGCATCAGTAATAAAATGAAATTAAATCTGTTATATGTGTGCATATACACACAAAAAGCTTTT
The DNA here is from genome assembly GCF_003343035.1 of Apteryx rowi. Taxonomy (NCBI): domain Eukaryota; kingdom Metazoa; phylum Chordata; class Aves; order Apterygiformes; family Apterygidae; genus Apteryx; species Apteryx rowi. Next base: position 1,108,876 of record NW_020447275.1, on the reverse strand, counting down.
ATATCACCTGCTTTTCCAAATAAAGACTACTGCTTTGAGGGCCAGGTACAGGGCATGTATTGCAGAAAACAGCCGTTTAAAAATGCTGCTGATCACTCCTTCTACCAATGCCATGACCAGCAGTCATCAGGCTTGCCCTAACAACCATTTGCTTGACTGTTCAAGCACAGTTGACAGCGGAAACCGAGACTGATGCTAGCTTTTAACCACTGTGATAAAGCTCAGCAACACTGTAGCTCTTAGTAGTACAGACTTAGCAGTTCTTACTTGTAGTTCTGTCAACTACACTAGGCCAAACGTAATATGGACTTTTTTTTTTAAACACAACTTGTTAATACAGATAAAATAACAAATATATTAAAATAAATCAGTTTATAATCRTCAATGGGAATTAGCATTAACGAATCAACACGGGGCAGCTCTTGCACTGCTCTTTTTGAGGATGTGCCACCTCACACAACTTGTAGTACCCATATGTCTCCTCCAGTTTCTCTTTTGCTGTTTATTATTGGAGTGGTGAGGAAGAAGGCTTCAACTTTTAATGTTTGCAGTTGCTTTTTACCTCATTTCCAGCTCCAGGCAGGAAGGTTTTGACTTTGATTGTCTTTCCAGGTGCAGGAAAAGGAGATTCCATCAGACTCCTCATAAATGGATAAACCAAGGCAGCAGATATACCCCTTCTCCTTTCAACCTCATCCAGGATCTGATCCATTAGTCAGACAAGAGAGAGAGAACATGTCAGCACAACGTACACTTCTGAAGCACCTTCTGTCCCATGCGTGCCTGAGCACGTGGCAGATATAAATTTAATTCTCCTCTGCCATGCACTCCTCCACTACCATTGCAGCCACAAGATTTGACGCTACCCTGAGAATGATCCATTTTCCATTTAGAAAATGAAGCCCTTTCTGGAATGCAGCTAAACAGAGAGACAAAGAAGAGATAACAAATTTGGAAAGGAGAGATAAGACACAACATGGTAAAAAGGGATAAGCAGTGTTGAAATTTGGCCTGAACAACAATCAGCTGGAGAAGAGAAAGATCAAGACAAATCCCATGATCACAGGCCATGTGAGTGTCAGGCCCCAATCGCAGACCTGAGATTTGCATTAAGGAGAAACACTTTTTTCCATGCTGGGTATCTCCAGACTTACGAACGTCCAAGCTGGATGACAAAGCAGTATCAACAAAGCTGCATCTCTTTCCTTTCAGGTGAGAGGGCAGGAAAAAGCCAGACCAGCAGGAAGAACAACCCTGCCACACTCTGCTTTTCACTTTACCAGAGAAGAGCTCCTGGAGGAGACCTGGCCATGGTCGTAGCAGTCACTTTGGAGTCTCCATGGTGAACTGGAGCCAGCCATGAGCAGGCTSTTGAAGCATGCCCAGCTGTTTACACTGGATGCCTGCATTAAGGTCATTTTCTGTTTGACATGACGCAGAGCAGGCAATCTAGCTTTAAAATGAGCAGATGGAACTTCTTACAGATAGAAAGGATTTTTTTTCATCTCTCTTTGGTCACGTGGGCCAACATAAATTAGATCACAGCTAAGTTTTCCCACATTAGACAGACCATATAGATGATAAGCCTAAAGAAGAAGAAAAAACAAGCTTCAAAGCAGTTAGTGGTTTGACCTGAAAGAGCGATCTTTTAACCACCACTCAAGAGCAAAAGGCCATACAAGAGTTAGTGGGTCTGAGCCAAGCATTTTCCCTTGTTTCTCTTGGAAGTGCTTTTCATTGAAACAGAATATTAAAAGGTTCTTAAGCACAAGCTGGTGAGTTACAATGGAAACTAATGACACCAAATGCTAACAGAGGCATTCACTGGTGCACAGCTTCCCCTTCCTCTTTGCAACATAGTAAAGGCCTAACTCTGAAGCATACCTGAGCATATATACATAGCTTGCATTCCAGTTAGTGGAAAGGGCAGATGACCATAAATGAATATACAGATTTCATTCTTAATGTAACTTGTAGAACAACAATCATTCTAATCAAACAAAACCAGCTGTCCTAGTAACAAGTAGTTAGTAATGAACCAAGGCTGTGCCCTGGGTTCCTTAGTACTCCTGCAGGCTGCCAGCCTGTCGTCATTACACTCCCAACATGCATCTCCCTTGTAGTCATTAGGTGACATTTTACATTGCTGGCACTGGTGGCTATGTATAAAAGACATCAGTCCCTTGTGCTTCAGTTTGGATACATTCAAGTAAAAGGTCTTTGTGGAAGGTAGTGTGTCACCTTATGYGTGTCATATCCCAGTCCTAACAAACTTCACAATACAAATAAAAAGCATTTAAAGTGAACAAAAGATGCCCAGATGAACTGGCTGGGTCTGAAAGTAAGAATATCTATGGTTCTCAAGTCTGTTTTAGCAGTAGGTATTACAGCAGTGAATATAAAAGGATTCAAGAAACATGAAAATAATGCAGGATATCAAAAACAAGATGATAAACATTTTAAAACAAAGGACACTCTTTGCTTCTCTGATAAATAATATCCAAGGTTTAATATGTCATGGTCTTTCATCATTCACATTTTTCTGTGAAGGCAATTGTTCCTTGTTTGTCCTGTTCAGCAAAGTCTCACGATCACTTTCCTCTCTTTCATTAGATTTATCGATTAGGACAGTCCAAGTTCCTCTTATTAGACTGGAAGAAGAGACTGTTTCACTCCTTAAGAACTTCTCTCTGCACCCACACTACATCGTCTTCAAAACTTCTCTCTGCACCCACACTACATTGTCTTCAAAACCCACAGGTATGCTAAGGCTCTTCTCTTTCATTTAACAGCTGTTTCATCCAAACCCTTTACAACTGCGGTGCTTGGAGCATGTGCTTAAGAAATGTACTATGTCCAGCCTACAGCTGGGATCAGCCCCACGCACTGCCAAACACCCTGCTCTCCCTTGAGGCCGGTAGCTTCAGGAGCTGCCCAGCACTTTGCAGGACTTTGTCTCTAAACTTCAGTGTGGGCGGGTATTTTTGTGGCCCAGCCCCTCAGTGATCCCACAGTCAGAAGAAGAGCGTAGGCGTGTGACATCCCCATTCAGGGCCTGATATATAAATTCAGTGGGAGCCTTCCTATCTGCAAAAAGATGAAGAGCTTCAGGCCTCAGCAGACACTGCCATGGCACCGGCAGGGGCCTGCCTACCGTGTCTTCTCTCCTCTGACACCAGGACACAGCCCCTGCTGAAGCCAGTGAAATTACACTGATCAGTCGGCCRCTGATTCAGTTTGACTGGATGATCAGACTCTTTCATTCAGATTATGGATTTAACTGGGAAAGCATATTATTTGTAATTTTGGCCTGTCACACTTCTTTCTTGGTATGATCTTTGTTGTCTGCTGCAGACTTTATACCCCAGCTGCCTATAACCAAATGGTTATAGGAAGGATATTTAAATTTCCGATTTTCCTATTTTCTGCTTTATTTTTTCCCCTCTCCCAAGTTTTTCTTGGGAAATAAGGGCACTAGCAAAATTAGATAAAAATATCAAAGCAAATGAAGAGCCTCAGGACTTCTCTCCGTATCATTAGCTTCCAAGATCATCATTTTTGTGAGCTATGTTATCCTGCCCAGAACAATGCATTCTGTTTCACTCACAGATATCTGTGTTTAGATACATATTATGTCTAAGAGTCACTGTTATAAACCCTTGGCTTCAGAGCTTTATGAAAGACGTCAGAAGCAGAACTGCAATTAACTATTTCAACTTAATTGTTTTTCTTCAGACAAGATTTGTGTTAAACAAAGTTTTATCTAGCAAAACTTGAAACTTGCTTTGATGAAAGATAACATTCTGTATGGTTATTAAATCATAAGACTGATATAAATGTCATGATTTTTATTAACTTAAATGATTTACAYATTTGTTTCAACTTTACTTCTGTATAAATGAACAAGAAAAATTTGTGTTTAAATTCTATGAGATTTCCTGGTATCTGAAGTGAAAATCTCTGGTGAATTAAAAAAACATTTCAATAAACAGTGTATCAAAATTTGAAAAAGGGAAGGCAGCCATTTGAAATCAGACATATCATTGTCCTCCACAGATCACCCGCAAATCCTGTATGGTACACTATACCAGGCACTCAGTGGATTTTGCAGGATGGGGGGCAGTAAGGTGGCAGCCAGAGAGATATTTCAAATGTTAATCAATCAGCAATGTTTTTAATAGTGTACCTAATAACCTTTCTTTCTTATAAAAGAATAATGCCTGGGGCTCTGGAACTGACTTGCAGTTAACTGCTTCTGAGGCTATTCAGTGCCTCAGTTTAGCTGCAATGTCCTGCTTACTGTCTCAGAGCTCCTGGGTCAAGAAATTTATTACTTAGGTAAACCACATCAGCATATGACGCAACTCTGGATTCATTAATGTGGAGGCCAGTTAGATGATTATCCACACTTTCTTAACTTCTTAAGATAAAAAAAACCATGCCAATGGAGTTAAACATATAGAATTCACTTATCAAGCAATCTTTTTTCTTAACCTCATTATTCCACAGAGTATTGGAAAAAAAGTGGTACTGGCCCATCATTCAAATTGTGGATGCCAAGAATTACAGCTCAGCACAGAATGGCTTTAGAAAACAATGGAAAAAACTCCAGTCAGCCAAATCACACAGACACCCAGATGTTTTTTGAATCAAGTTTTGCCTCAGTCACAGAAGTAATAAGACCTTCTTTGATGAACCCAATAATAGAGATGGAATATCCAAAACACCAACTGTAAAATATGGTTATCTCCCATCAAAGGAAGAAATTCTCCTTGTTTGGTTCATCACTGTGGATGTTTCTCAGTAAACGGTCAATTTAAAAAGCAACACTGAAAAAAAAATCTTACCTTGGAAAATAAGTCAAAGCACCCCAGCCGGCTGATGACACAATAAACTTCAGGTAGGCGTGGACCTTTTCCACTTGGCTGATAACAGTGAAAGCGAGATTGAAATTACATATTAATTTGGAGCCATAAGGAAATACACTTATCTTTCTGATCACAAACTTGGCCATAATGTGACATCTTTCACTATCCGTTTCTCCATCAAAATAGTTACTCTTGGAAAAACATCATATTTCTTCCATAAGACAGGAAACTAAAAAGCATAAATAGTGCTTATCCACTTTGGAAATCACCGCACATTGGAGCTGTATTCCAACATTGCTCCAACTTGCAGCCATAAAAGCACATTTAACTATGACTGTAACTTATGTCTCTGCTATCACTGTCCTCTGCTCCTGCTATGGCAGGAAGACTGAGGCCACCCTGGGGCCATGTGCTGGGGAATGAGGACTACAATGCTAAGGGGAGGTTATGGTGGCTTTAGTTCCCCACTCACCCCATGATGTTCAGAGGGAGCTTATCTTGCAGAAAGTGAGCTCAGAGAGCTAAACAAAGGCAGGCTGCATGAGCTAAATCATTAACTCCCTCAGATTCATGCATGATAAACATGAAACTGTTAAATAACATAAACAGTGGCAAGTACGAATCTATAATATGCATCTCCCCCACAAAACTATCAAGACAACTCTCTGCAGCCCTCCTCTTGAAGATATTTCCTAGAGAGGCAAATGGTTTAAACTGGCAGGGCTGAAGTGTATTGCCTCAGCTTACTAGAATCTGCAGCCCTGCTCATACCACTGCAAGGAAAGGCCTGGCAGAACTGTGTGTGAAAGAAGGGCACAACCCTTGCTGGATTTCATTTATTTACTGGAAAAGAAGCAGAATTAGGCCAACACTGAGCACTTTAGAAACCTCTCACTGGCAGGGTCTGCAGAAGGGAGAGCTAGTCTCCCTGTGTCCTGCACACGTACACGGCGCATGAACGGCTGCAACGTCCTGGGCATGCAGAACAGCCTCCCACTGTGTTTTTAATAGGTGGGATGCAGCATTTCTGTTTTGTGTAGTTGCAGCTGATTTTCACCAGTTCAGCAGGCACACGCCTCCTAGAGGGTATTACTTTAACAAGGCAGTTTGCCGACTTCAGACGCTGTCGGATGTACTCCCAAGGAGTACATCCTAGCCAGCCTAGCCCAGGAACTGCGCCTGTCATGGCACAGAATGGCTCAGGCACACTAGCAAACCCCAGGAGCAAAAGCTCAAAGCAGGGCATGAGGCACTGGGCAAGGCTCCCTGTTTCCTGCGATCCTGTGGAGTCAGCTGTGCTTATGCAAAACTGAGTAAAAAGTGGCTGTAAGAGAATCACTTGGTGTCACTTAGCCACTTTGTACAGCTGTACATTATTGGTACGCAGCAGTGACAGAATCATCCCCATTAATAACAACACTCTGATAAAGGAGCTTGAGTCATTGTCTCCATCTGCTTCTGCCCACTCGTACATTTAGCCAAAGTGGTCGATCGTCTCCTCTCTATCCACCTAGAAGGCTAGTACCTTTCTGTCTTTGATCATTAGACTCTGCTGATACTGTGAATAACTTCCCCGCAGTGTTTGATAATTATATGCCACACAGATATCTATCAAGAGAATCTGAGGGGTAGCTGTGCTTTTTAAATCTGGGTATTGCAACCTAGACTTGGACAGTCAGCAGGTGCCTGGGCAGTTATAATAAAGACCACGAAAAAATACCAAGACTAAGTGAATACAGATGACTCTATTTCTGGATCCAAACCTGCTCACTACACGTCACATCTCTGAAAAAGCAGAACCCTTTTTTGTCCTTATTAGGTATAAAACCCTTTCTAAAGGCATTGAGTGATTATATCAAGCATGTGGGATTTTGGTTAAAATCATTTTGTCAAATCTGCAGGAATGCCGAAGCCACGCCAGCAGTCTTGGACAGCTCCCAACCAAGAGCTGTCTTACCGAGTGCCAGTAAAAACATCACATTCCTGGGTCATCTATAAGACCAGAAACAATAACTGCTCAGCGTTTACTCAAAGACTCTGCTTTATGAAATATCATTGCTTTCAAATGTCGTAAAAGCTACATGTCCCTGAGATTCTTCCCTCCTTGCACTCCTTGTATAGGATGTCCTTTTCTATTATTTCAGAGACTTTTTCTTGCAAACAGCACAGCCTCCTGGGTGCATACAAATCATCTGTAAGATGCAGCAAGCAAACGCCTCAAGCAGGGCTATTCTGCGGAACAGGATTTCTCAAATTTCTAACACTGGGAACTCTTCTCATGACCTCCCCCCTCAGCCATTAATTTACACCATGGAGGGGTTTGGTTCATATGCCTTAAAGATGGATCCAAAACACCTGCTCACCTCACTGTAGTTTGTTTCCCAGAAAAATGTTGTACAGGACATGACTCACATCTTAACCTTCCTGGCCACACACCTCCCTTCTCTGCCTGGACTCATCTCCCTCCACTAGTGGAGCCTTGGGGGCTGGGGCTGGCCAACAGGACTGAGTTAACCTCCCCTCTCCCCAGAAGAGAGTACTTCTAATTTGCAGGCTGCCCTCTATAAGGCAGCTGCAGCCTGGGAATCATGTCCCCACTGCTCGCTGTCGCACACCACAAATAGGCTGTACTCAGGCATCCGACTGACTCTGCCTCGATGCACTCACTGCCCTCCCTCCTGGAAGCAGAGGGATGAAGGGGTTGGCATTTTATTTTCAATTTGTTTTCATGGGGCCCAGGATATTTTCAGCCTTAATCCAGTATCACTAACAAAAATGCTTAATGAGCTTTGTTGGTAATAGGAGACAGACGCGCAAGAAGATGAACATAAACTGCTGAGAATTTAGCTATGAGATGGAAGAGCTGAGACTTGCATCAGGGCAGGTTAGCAAGTAGCTCAGGACAGTCCTGTTATAGTTAGTTTAATCTTGAGTTTGCTGAGTAAAGCCCTCTGCAAACCTGCTTTACATGCTGCCTCTGGCAGAGGAAACCGAGGGCCTTTGCTCCTACAATGGAGCCTGCTATTTTTCTCTTTCAAACTGGACCTCCCTGCCCAGGTGTCTGAGACCCCGGAGGGGGGGCATTCAGAGTGCTCCCAGCCCAGCTCAGCCCAGCGCTGGGGGGCTCCCACATGCCGAACGCGCCTGCTTTCAAGGCACAGCACTCCCCTCCTGCAATGCGCACAGCAGCCAGCCGTTCAGCCACATAACTCACTTCTCTGGGTTTTTAAAGACAGCGCTGGGGGCAGGGAGGGGGGTGTCAGGAAAGCTCCTGGTTTCACAGCCCCAGAACTAACTGGGGGATGCTTGTCCCAGCACGCTCACTTCAGAGCACACACGGCAGTGGGACCAAAGGTAACATTTCTCCTCCTGCATTTCTCCTCCCAGCCTCTTCCATCTACAAGAAGATACCCTTGGTGGAGAGGAAAGGCAGCAGAAGCAGACCTACCACACAGCAAGGAAGAGGAGCATGCACCACGGCCCTACCTCCCATCCCAAAGAAGCAGGAGTGCAGCAAGAAACAGACTTGCATTAACCTAAAGACTCCTCCCACCCCAAAGTGGGCCAGGACATTTTGTCTGGGCTCTTCTAGATGATTCCCAGAGAGCACCATTAGGGCAATCTGGGGAAGCAGTAAGGACTGCCACGGACCACCACAAATGCACAGCAGCTGCCGAGCTGGCTGAAGCAAGTGGCCTCTGCCAAGCACACGGATCAGCTCTGGGTAAGCTCTAACGTTCTGGGCTCCTTGCAAGACCAGAGTTGTGGATGCTTCATTTGCAATTAGCTGTAATTAAGACAATGACCACACAGAAGGGATCGTACGCAAAAATACTTAATTCTAAATGGCAGTGCACATGCCATTTCCTTGCAATGAATGCACACAGTATGCATGTCTATTGCCTTCTACAGGAGACTCAAAAAGACACTATTTTAATTCTACCTGGCTCTAGGACTGTCTTGAACCAGGAACAATGAATGATGCAGACTCAAGCCAAAATGTGAGCAGAGAAACATCAGGATGAGGGAGGGGAACCCCAGGAAGCAGGAGGGGGAGACCCTAGGAAGCAGGATGGTCCTGTCCAGCTAACAAGAGTTTATAATGTAACCTTCCAAAAGGTATTCCAGAAACACATTTCACCTGCTCAGTTACATTAGTTAGAGCCACGCACAGGCTGGTGGTGTGAGTGGCCTGAATGTTTGACACCAACAGGATAGAGCAGATACCTTCCATGATCATTTTTCTGCATATACTACATGAGTCTCGGCAGCTCAGGAAAGAGAGAGAAAGAGACAGACTGAAAACCCAGCGAGGCTCCTTCTTAGGAAGTCTCATGTTTTGTTGCTGGCTTAATTTAAAGAATGAGAGCCCTACATATATGGAGGCTGAGAAGCAGGTTTGCAGAAATCAGGGCTCAGAATTCAGGTTATTGTGCCATATCAGATCACTGGTCTCTTAAGCTCAGCACAATCACATCCTCATGGCCACATAAACTAAGCTGCAGCCTTGCCAGCAAACCAACATCCCCAGAACCATAGATGTGCCTCCGTGGCATCAGGAATCAGAACAACTCAGGCACTGGGAGTTTAAAATTAACACCTGGGTCGCCAGCACAATTCTATGACAGCTCTTTATCCTTCTTAGGGCCAATCCAAACCCAAACCACGAAAAAGTTGTGGATGTTTTAAATCTGTGTCCAAAAGCTTGTGCTAAAGTCTTCTTGTTACATGTGCAATATAAACTTTCAATGTCAGAGCACCCAATGTGCCCAGAGCTGTCAAGGTGCTAGGGGGAGGGCAGGCAGCAGGGAAGGAGGGAAGCTTTTCCAATGAGCTCTTTGCAGCTCCATAAACATTAGCCTGCATTGCACAAGATTTGCCTCTAAGCTGTAGCAAATTCCCTCTCCTGCCCCAGCAAATGCAAAGATGAACTTGTCCCACCTAAAGACTGTTTTTCACATTTTAATGTACACTCTTCATGTTCAGGCATCTGCTCCTCCCCTGACTCCTACAGCTGGCTTGTCTTAGCCTAGGAAAGTGCTGGAGGGACATTTTTTAGGTGAGAGAGAAGAGAGAGGTAGGATTGTGTCAAAAAGACCCTGTGAATTTTTACTTTATTTCTGCAAGTACCAAGTTACCAGCCAAGAAATCCTGATACTGTCAGGCTTCATGCTCTGAGAACGGGGTCCTTTCAGATGTCTGTCCTGTAAGACAGAAATGTGCGTCTCTACTGTTGTTACCATGAGCTAGCTGCCATCTACAGCAACTGCACTGCAGGACATTGCTTTGAGGTTGCTTTTTTGGCTTGTCCAGTACTGCCCCACTAGCTAGACTTAGCACCCATCAGCATTGGCAGCAACTCCCCCGTGGCAGTAAAGCCCCAGCTGCCTGTGGAGATCCTCTAAAACAGCAGATCACAGGCCATGGCTCTCCCAGGGGATCGGGCTAGCACAGTTGCGGACCCCAGCTGTAAAGCCCCTGAAACGCCAGCCTGCCCAGGATCTGCACTGAACCAAAGCCTCTCCCAAAGGACACAGGCCTGGTGTCTCTCTGACTGTCTCCACCCTTTTTCTGGGCTGCACAGGCCAGCTCCTGGCCTCCCAGTAAGGAAAATTTTGCAGATTTTCCACCACTGAGGGCCTCACAGCTCAGGTTCTGTCAGCAGCAGGCTGCTGAGAGCATCCCTGCTTTCCCCACTGTAATGCTTGCGTACCCACCACACACTTACTGTGCACAAGCCTATGGGGTTGCACAGGCAGAAAAGGGCTGGGATTTAAGTCACACCTTTATAAAGTATTTTTTAACATATTAAGTCAAGGAGATTAATAAAATTAAATGATAAACTAAACCAAATTTTAAAAATGGAAGTTCTGCATTTTACAGCATGCACTGAGGTTCATGATATACCACCTTCACTTCTGTTCCTTTCCTGCTGTGTGCTTCTGCAGGTCCTGCACTACAACTCTCCTGACCACCCCTGCCCACGCTGCTGGTGAGGCTGCTCCGTAGCATCACRGATGTGATGGCAGCCAGAGAGGTCAGCAGCCTGCCAGCCGAGTCTGAGCCCTCAGCAGGACCCGCTCAAATCATCTGGGCCACTGACATAAAGCCACAGCCCAATAGCTCTAGAAAAAAGCCTAGCAAATTGGTGTATATAGCATGGAAAAGAAAGTGAAATTACTTTGGGTTATTAAAGTGAAATGCATCACTGACAGTAAAACGGGATAGTAGTGAGAGCTAATATCTCTGATATATATTGGCCCATTTCCTTTCATACGAAAATGAATACTTCTCACATCTAGTCACTAGGAAAGCTATTAAATGATTGCCTTGGAGGTATCAAGATGTAACTGGAAAACTTCACGCTATCTGTGAAAGTGCAGATTGTTTGTTATAGTACAATAGGTTACATTCTGTTCTAATCCTGTTTTAAAATGAAACAAAATAATATAAATACATGTAAAGTAGGTACTGCATAGGATTTGTTGCACAAACAGGACATAATTGTCACTGTATCCCTTGAGGTATTCTTGGCAGGGTTTTAGAAGAAAAAAAAAGGACTGGAACAATCTGAAGGCAGGAAAGAAAAAGTGGAGCAGTTCGTATCACAGTAATCCAAAGAAAAACAAGGCTGACGAAAAGTTCAGTAACAAAAAAGTAATTATCTCAAAAATTAAGGAATCAGAACACCAAACTCTGCAAAAGGACACAAATAGTACATTGTACAATACCTACCACACAGGACTAGGCTGTTGGTCCATCTAGCCATGGAGCCTGGTACCAATGACTGCCAAATGCTTTAGAGGAAGATCTGAAAAACCCCTAGCTGAAAATTATGAGAGATTTTCTAAGAAATTCTCCTCCTAGCAGTTGGCTTGTCTTGAAGCAGCCTAGTTTGTAATGCTTTTAGAGGGTTTTGTTTGTTTGTTTGTTTGCGGTTTTTTTACAGTTCTGCATTGCACAGTATGGCCCCATCTTTCTCATATGTGATGCTTGCCAAAAACTGCTTGTAKTTCCAGAATTACGGTCATCATATTTGACAGAGCTTGTGGTTCTGGAATGGGTCTTATCACCAGAGGAGATGCAGTGCACTCCTGGACGTCAGAGCCACCCTGACTGCAGCTTTCAGAAACTGCTCAGCAAGTTGGACACCCAAATACAAAAATCTCTGGCATATAAGCAGCACCTACAGAATTTATCTGCTCTTTGTTGCCTGTACAAATTTTGTATTTGCACATACAAAATAGGAAAGTATGCACATAACTGTTATCATACTGAGGTACACATCAGTGAGGCAGTTCCACCCATGCACCCACATTTGCAGAAATGAGAAACTGCTAATCTTTGTGAGAACAAAAGAAATCTATGGGGAAGGCACTTGACTTAACAGCCCCAAATCCATCATTTCTCCCAGAAGGGCAGAAGGAGGTTGCAGAATCCAAGTAACAGCAGATCTTTGCCACTTTTGCTATTTCCCTACATAGAAAAATGCTGTGATTTTTCTCTGCAGCTTCCAAACTCCTCTTTCTTTCTAAGCCCTGGACTATGCCAATTTTGCTATCAGAAGGCAGGGCAGGATTTGCCCCAGAAAGGGGAAAGCCACCTCCTCGTAAACGATATTGGTATCCCTCCGTCACCCCACTTTCCTCTGCAGGGCTGGCTGCACTGATGACCGGAGGCAGACCAGTCTCGGCAGGTCAGTTCTTGGAACCAGATGAAACTTCTTGAATGAAGCAATCTCCCAGGGCAGCAGCAGCTGTGGCAGCAGCAGATCAGCTTTATAACTGGTTTAATAATTATTAGATAGATTTAGCAGGGCAGTACTTTTCCTCTTTTTTTCAAATTATATTTTGCTATCTGATAGATTCATTTTTGCCACGGCCAATGCAGGATCAAAACAGTCCCCAATGCTGTTTCAAACCACTATTTATAAGGAAGTGTGTAGTATTGATTTAATTCTGCTCCCAGTATTGCCTAGTATGCTAACTTATCTTGTGCAGTAGTTGAAAGTCCACATTCTATTTTTATCTTGTGTTTAGGGTGGATTTCACAGAACCTTATGTGAGTTAAAAAAAAAACCCTGCATTAATCCTTCACTGACAAACTAATTCAACATTCCTGTATATATATCTTTTTTTGTTGTGTCTGTTATTTCAGTCCCAACCTGATCAAGGATCAGCTGTTTTCCATTTCACAAAAGTAAGCTCTGTGCGTGATTCCAGACTTGCTGACTTTTCCAGAAATACAGAAGTCTTAAACCACCTTTATCTGGTAGAGTGCAAACATTCCATAATTTAATTCTAAGCCAACATTTTCTGAGGTTTTGTTAATTTTCCACAACTATATCTTATTATGCTTTTAAGTGACAACACATAAAAAAAGTAATTGAATAGTGCTGCTGCTCCACATCTTGCTATGTTTATTTACACTCATAAATACATACATTTTAGGTACTCCACTTGTTTATCTCTGAATCACTCCTTGACCAGCCCTAGATTTACAGCAACACAAGTCTTCATCGACATTTCCTTTTCACGTTTAAACTTTGCTGTTGTGGCGCACACTTACACACTTTATACAGAGTAAGTATGGCTCTGTGAGCAAGGTCCTCATATACCGATGGCAAATACTGCTCACAGAATTGATAAACAAGTTTTCTGTTAGATTACAGAATCACACAGAATCACAGAATCGCTGAGGTTGGAAGGGACCTCTGGAGATCATCTAGTCCAACCCCCCTGCTCACGCAGGGTCACCTAGAGCACATTGCACAGGATT
>NW_020447275.1:1041536-1094635 GCF_003343035.1 Apteryx rowi | reverse complement strand
AGGTGCAGGACCCTGCACTTCCCTTTGTTGAACTTCAGGAGGTTCCTCTCCGCCCACCTCTCCAGCCTGTCCAGGTCTCTCTGAATGGCAGCACAGCCCTCTGGYGTATCAGCCACTCCTCCCAGTTTTGTATCATCAGCAAACTTGCTGAGGGTGCACTCTGTCCCTAGTTTAAACAAAACTTCTTACCAATATAGGAATCACATACACAGCAATACCCCCAAACAGAGCATCTCCTGTCCTCACGACAAAGAGCTTTGACATACACTCGAGTAAGAGCTGGGTCAGGTGCAGACAGCATGCAGCATGGAGGATGCTGTTCTAATGTCAGCAAGTCGCTCTATTGAAAGCCACATTCTGGCTTTCCCTGCCTGGAAAGATAGGGAATTATGCCAGGGAGGAAGGGACGGGCAAAGTGCCATCTCTCTTAGAAAGGAGGCACCTATTTTCAAGCTTGCAATGCTGCTGCATAAATTCATTTTGCACACAGAACATGCAAAAGGCTTCTGTAGCACCTAATAGCCACATAAGCTCTCCTGAGAAGCGTAGGTAACTGCAATGTGAACAGTACAGGAGCCACAGCTCCCAAGCTAGTCACTCACAATCAGCTCCAAACCTATCTGACACTTGAGGAGCGCGGGCTAGGGCAGGGATGGCCAGCTGCTGTATGCTTGGCTGCCATCCAGTCAGGTCTGTGGGGACAGACAGCAAAAAATGTATTTGCACTGTGCTTCCCCTGGCTGAATAAACTTTGCCAGCCTTTATGTGATTCCCTTCCCCCATGACACATACACAGAGCCATGCTCTCAGTTTCACTGGCCAGCTGACCCAACCATTTTCCATGTGATGAGACAAAACTGTTTGGTAGGCTGAGTCGGGCCCATGCACCACCAGCTGACTAACCCTGATCATGAGGATTGAAAAGGAGCCTGAGGACCCAGACTTCCTGCAACTGGCATCAGCTTAGTGCGTGGTACAGAGCAAATCTGCTCTCCCCTTTCGTTGCCCCTGTGCTGGAAAGGGTGGCTTATCTACCTGCATCACAGATGTGCTGCAGCCTGATGAGGCAGTGCTGGCACAGGGTTTTAGAGATGTAAGCAGCTGTCCAAGAGATAAACACTACTCCAAAATGTTTAGAAATACCACATTTGCCTTTCTTCACAGTATTGTAATATTTCTGCTTCTGCTTAAAACCAAGCAATATAAAGAACTTAAAAATTAAATGCCCACACATGAAACTTTCCASATTCTTGTGAATTTCCTAAAAGACTTGGGATCCTTTTGATTCAGACAGGAGTTACAAATTATTATTTTACTTGAGGTCCTTAGATTTCCAAATTTCAGAGTGAGTAACTCAGTTTTACTTTAAAACCACAAAAGACACCCTCAAAGTTCAGATTATAGTTTTGAGATACTGTTTTACAGAATTCTGCATTTTGATATGAAAGTGATGTACTTACCAACAGCCTCCTGCAATAACCAAACCTCCGGCTTCCATCTTCCCCAGTCAGCATGAAAGAGAAGGTCTCACTAGAAGAAAACAAATTTTCCAGATCTTACTATCTTATATATAAGGTTACTATCTTATACTATTTTATATCTTTTTTACAGTGTAGCTATGGGGTAGATCATTTAAAAGGAGATACTTCCTTATCCAGTGAGAGATTCTACCCACTGGAGGGCCTTCTTCCCATCATCTGGACAGACTGTGTGGCCAAATCCCAAGGGGAAAAAAAAAAAAAACTGCATTGCCCTGGACGACCTAGCTATCTTATTATAAGAGGAGATGAGTGCTGAATTTCAGTGACATGATGGTCCCTTCACACTGCARAATGAACACAAGAATCAGATTTTGAGGGCAGTATTCAAATGCTGCATCTCCCTTACCCTTTAGTTAGATCCACTCATTGGCCCATGCAGAGTGCTTTGTTCTCTTACAGGCAGAACCACAGATATTCTCTTAGAGCACAGAAATCACCTTCTAAACCAGAAACAATACAGCCTTGCAAAATCCAGCTCATTTCATATCCTCATCTGGGATAAGTACCATTTATGACAGACAACATTTTAAAGCTGTAATTACAGCACAAGTAAAGGGGTGGGCACCTAAGTTTTGTGCCGGGGCTGATAAACACTGCCAACAGCTTTGCAAGTTTGAAATGGCATTATATAGAACACTTCTCCTTTGTGCTGCAATGCCAGGGTTTATATAATTATAGCAGTATATGCCAGGGATCTGGCTGAAGATCCATCTAGGAAAGCACCAGAAGAAGTGGATACTGTGCAAGCACGGCTGTGTAATGCTTATACCAATGATGCCCACAATTCTGTTTCTCCTTCAGTGTTTTCAATAGCTCATTATTCAGATGCTTCCAAGTACTGAACAACAGAGCCAAGCAACACAGCATATACCATTACTGTAGGGTTATGYGGTATGTGCCATGTGAAAGTTAATAAAATGTTCCATACATATTTTTGGCTGCAGTAATTCCTGTAGGTGAATGCTAGTTCCATGTCACAGTTGAAAGTCCCATTAGACATGCTCCGAACATGTCTTATTTCATTTACACATATCTCCTGCCACACATCTTAAAAAGCCATCTCATATTTTGGGTGATCTACTTTTACCCCTTCAGATCATCAAGTTCTAATGCAGGAAAAAAAAACAGATACATTTTTTGAGGTTTCTTTTAAATGAAAAGGAAAATGTGAGCCTGGCTCTCTCTTCCTTTGCCCCTTTTATGCAGTCTTTCACCTCTGAGGGTAGGAAGATCAGCTCCTCTGCTGGCATAGAGCACGCTCCAAAAAAACTTTCAGAACAGCATTGAATCAAGTTAGTCCAAGAGGTGCCCTGCAACATTACACAAGCATTCTGGGGTAAAGGACTAGGGCAGGTGGTGGGCAGGGCCCTGGCCTTTTTGAGATTTATTTTAAATACTTCCATTTATGCTTTTGGATTTGGCACAGAGAGGAACCTTCAAACGTCTTCCCCTCAGCCACAGATGCCTGTGAGCCAGACAGAATGGGGAAGAAAAATAATACAGAACTTAAAAAAATTAAATACAGCTGCTTGAGTCTGAAGTGGCCAAGACTCAAACTGCTACTTCCTTAATTGGGCAACGTGAGCCTGTGGCTGCTCCAGATGCACTCCATCAGCACTGAGCAGCAGCGGAGCGCAAGAGAGTTTACCTGTTGTATTCAGAGACAGGGAGCCAGTCCTTGGCATCAGGAAAGCAGAACTGAGGGATAGCCTTGAGACGCTCCTCTGCTTCACGCATTTGTTTGGTGGGTCTTTCTAGCTGCAGTGGAAAAACTGAGGTTCACTGGGTTGTCTTCAACTGAGGTTCACTGTCTGTGCCAGCCTCACAGCAACTCTCAGGAGGGGGGTTTACTGATGAGCTTTGAAGAGCAAGGGCCCCTCAGCTTGTTCTTTATTTGTGCTTAGCAGAATGAGGCATGACCCCAGGCCTGAGGCTTGTAGACACTAGCACAATAGAAATAATCACTGACAGGTTTTTTTTGCCTGAAATTCCTTTGTTGCACAATGGTCGCTTAAAATAGTCCTATCTCAAACTCCTTTCAGCTGCAAGAGCATGAGGGAAGTGCCATTGCTTAGCAGAAGTCTTTCCATTGACATCAGTGGCTTTTGGCACAAATTCTAATACAGCCAAATTGAGTTAAAAGTGAAATATTTAGAAACTGAATTTAAACACAGTATTTAAACTGTCTACCATCAGGCCAAACTCTTCAGCACTGGGAAAGGCAATTTTGTAAATCAGGAAAGCACTCAATCACCTTCTCTGTGCTCTTCACTTTATAACAGAGCACTTTGGAAAAAATTTGAAAGCTGAAGGATTGACTCCATTTAAGAAACAGATTTCTATTAATTTTCCCACTTACTTTATTGATCTTAGCCAAAATGATCTYACAAAGCATTTAGAATAAACTGTACATAAGAATTTTTCTTTTACCTTGGGAAACTGATATGTCACTTCTGGGAGGTAAGTATTTTTAGAGGGCTTCTTTTTCAGTGACACTACCACAAAATACTCAAATAACTCCCGTTCCTGCCATTCAATCAGCTCCAGTTCCAGGGTTCGATAGCTTGGAGCTCTTTTCAGCATTGACTGGATGTGCACTAGACGCTGCGTATGAGCTAGCATTTTAAAGAAAACAAAAAGAGAGCTAGATCATTACCTGGGAATGTAATGTGTATGTGTAAGCCACAGCCATTCACAAAGAACTTTCAATTTGCCAGTGTATTACTCCAAGCATGTTCTCCTTTTGAAAGCAGACCATACTGTAGTCTCCCTCACTAATTCCACCAATAAATCAAAACTCTCTCCAAGTACTGAAGTGATGCAACACCAAGCCACTGAAATCATTTGCAGTTCATAGCTGTAACTCTGCCAGCGGTCTGCTTTTTCTTCACACATAGGGCTAGATTATAAGCCCTTATGTGGGTATGCAAATGAACTAAAGCCCTCAGCGTGGCATACCTCCTTAGGCCTGAGTTGGACCTGGTTTACATTGGAGAAAACCAACGCTATGACCAGTCCATGTAGCACAGTTCTGCACTGAGAACCGCTGAAGGTGTACTTCCTCCTCCTCCACAGCACAAGCCCAGTCCCTGCAAGCTGTGAAATAATCTCCAAGGAAGGAAGGGAGAAAGGAGAAAAGAGGTGCAAAATGCCTCCTGCAGGACTGCTTTGCTTGTGCTGAGGGGCAGACTCAGATTCATGGCCATATTCAGTCCTGATCCAAAGATATTCCCCAGTCCAGTGACCTGTCCCCAGACCATTCAGGCAGAGTAGTCAGTCACATCACTACCAGTTCTGGTAGACCAACAAGTAAAAAGAAGCTAAATGAAAACAGCTGCCTGCATCCTCTTCCCACCTCTTCACAGCAAGATCTCTGTGCAATAGCAGGCAAAATATTAGCAGTGCATGTCAACCCCTTAGGACTGTATTCATTGATACAACCCATAATTAGCAAAAGACAGACTGTCCCTTGTGGTAGGGAAATAAGATGTCACAAGCACTTGATCACAGCAGTAATTAATCAACAGAAAGAAGGGGAAACCCCTTGATGATCAGCTGTCATAGACTGGTTCAACAACACCAAGATTATCTTGATAAAGTACTCCGGGTCTTTGGTGTGCCTGCACAGCCAGGGAAGCCAAATCCCAAGAAAGCATGTCTGTCCTGCTTTGAGATAGTCCCACACTGCTGGCTAGTGCTTCGTATTTGCAAGAGAGAAGAAGAAGAGGCCCATCCCACCACAACAGCTGGGGACCTAACGAATCCTGTCAAGCTACCTGTGACAACTGGACCTTTGGCTCAGGATGCCCTGAGAGTATCTATGTAATGGTATGGTCAGACAGGAGCAGTTAGCTGGGGAGCCATCAGAATGAGGATCCTCCTTTCCACAACAACAGGGGGAAAAGCTTCCCAGTTCCCAGTGAAACCAGAATATCTTCTCAAAAACAAGAGAGGCCAGGACCTGCCTGTCCTCCTTCACGAGCTATGGGCAAGAGCAACCTCTATATTTTTTGACACAAAGGAAAACAGAACTGAAAGTGCTTTTGGGGTGGTATCTGTCTACAAAGGAGGAATAAGTCTCTTCCTCACGCCTCACTTTTTACAGCTTTTACATTTACAGCTTGTTTTGGGTGAGGTGCTATGTGTCTTACTGCCACTTAACCTGAACAATTCTTTTCCCTCTCAAACAACGTTTTCCAGCAAGTTTTCCCACATGAAAAGTAAGCAGGTGACACCTGCAGTAGATAGATAAGAGCACTTACTCCTTATCTCATAATCACAGCTCTGCATTCCTGGTTTTTTTCCTCACTTATTAATAACATGATAGATTTGAGGATTTTTTAATAATAAAAACTGTTGTTGACGCCTTTGTCTTTTTTTATTGTTCTCTCTGTGTATCAGGACTCTTGACAATGAGGGACTCAGTTACTGGCCTGGTTCAAGCAGAGTTTGTGCAGGTGCTGTGCACTGAGAAAGGAATTTCTACAATTTGGAGACTGCAGACCTATAAAAGAGTATAAGAACCACTATGCTGGATCAGACCCAGTATCTTGCCTCCAACAGCAGCTAGCAGTAAACACTTAAAACAGTGAATGAATAAGAAGACAGTACATTTATCCAACCCTATCCCTCTAAGTTTGCACCCAGTAGTCAGTCTGGAAAACAGCAGCATCTGTGACATGGCTGACAATGCAAATCTGTCAAAGGTGCAACTGTTCTTCATTAGATGACACGGTTGCCAAATCCTTGTTAGAACCTCACAGGTCATTTTGTCCTTGCTTTCCACATTCATGCTCCTGTGTTAGAAACTTTGTGAGCCCTACTGTAATGGAGTTAATATAGTTCAGGGAGGAAAATATAATCCATGGGCTGGAACAATGTGCAGTAGCAGAAGAATGCATGTTGACAGGGACTGTGACAGTGGCTGACTAGAAGCACTGAAGACTGATCCCTTACCTTTAAACCTGTCATCTGAGTCACTCTCACTCTCACTGTTTTCATCTGCAAGGGAGATAAAGAGGGATCAGTTAATGCAAAACCAAAGCAAGAAAGAATTTGGTTTAGTGCAATGAAACTGGGAAAGAATCATATCTCACACTGAGCCTTGTGATCCTCACGTATTCTCCCCTGAGTTTTAAAACATACTGAAATAAACAGTTTGAATTACTCTTTTAGATTGTGGTTTCCCTGGAAGACATTTCAATTTTGCTTGAAAATAAGAGCTTTGCTTTGATTAAAGTGCAGTATTCATTCTCCATTGGAGCAAAAGATTGCACTGAACCCTCATCTGTGCTAAACTACAGAGGTAAACACGCCATTTGGAAAATGGATTTTAACCCTTCCACTTATTTTTCAGACTTCAATTTTTCAAAAGGAAGTTATACAGCACTTGGGAAGTCAAGTGAAGCCTTATGAGCTTTCCCTGGGCAAGGTTTTCAATTGGCAGAACTCACCATGCTGAATGAGAGTAACATACAAAAGGTTACCTTACTATAAGACATATTTCTGAGGTGTACTAGCGCTTAAAGCTCCATTGTACTGCTACTACAAACATGGCCTGATTTTCTCTCTGGACCCATGCTTTTCCAGAAGCAATCTGAAGCCCAGAATGAATTATGTTCACATGTTCATGMCAGGAAAAGGAATGAATGAATTACAGGGTCAAAACGATGAATTTTGGACAAAACTTACAGATGCAAACTACTGAAAAAGTTAAATAAGGAACAGGCTGGGTGAGTCTTTAGCCAATCATGGAATTAATAGCATGGACACTGCTGAGAGATTTGGTTTCTTTTTAGCCCATTCCCATTTTCTCCTTTGGCAGCCACAAAGTTATCATTGTAAATACAGGAAAGTTCTAAACAAAGAAGAGCACAGGGTAGATGTAGTGGAGGAAAGAAGGAAATCTGTAGTTAGTGATCCTGTAACATTCAAATGGACTCACTGAACCTTAATGCTTGTGCCATACCTCGTAGGGATGCTGTTTCAATATTGGACATAGAAAGTTTCTTCAATCGTTTTTTTCCTCTTTTTGCACTGTAGATGGAATTAATTCTTTGGACAAGCTGCAAAAGAAGAAAATGCGTCAATGAAAACAAACACTTTTCTGCTAGGAAACTTTTAATTAATTAATCTAGCCAAACAAAATTTGGCCATGGATGATAGGCCAGCTGTGTCCTCTAACTCCTTTACTATTTCAAAGTGGATTCCTATCTCTCTTATTTTGAACCTCAGCGACATTTTACTTCTTTACCTATGGATATATTTTCAGAAAGAGTTAACCAAATCAGAAACCTAAATCCTATTTTCAAAACTGACTTGGACATTTGTAATAAATGTGCAATGAAACAGAGGATTCAAAGGCACATTTTGGAAATGTTATCCCTCTACCACCTCATTCCCYTCTATGCTGTTGTTTATCTCTTCACTTGCACTGTCTAAACACAGTGATACATTAGCCATATCCAGCTTTGCCAAACTCTCATGGACCTTAAGATCATAACAAATTTTGAACACAAGAGTAATACATCTGTTAGCAGCTCTCTGAACTGTGATTTTAGTGTGTTCAAATAAGGACAAAAGGAGCTGGTCCTAGCTTTTTAAAGCCTTTTCAGGTGCAGAGTACATCAGCAGCTTTGAATCCAGATTATGTCAATTGAGGACCTGGCCCATATGGACTTCTCCTTCCTCCCCCTTCCACCTTGTGCTGTGTTTACCGACCTTCAGAGGTGCTGTATCTGCTTTCYTCAAACTTAACCTGACCTACCAAAGTGTTTCAAAGTCAGCTACTAGTGCCAGCTAAAACAGAATTTTAACTTCTGGTTAACTTCTGGTCTTTAAGACCTCCCTCAGCAGGGCTAATCCAGATAATAACTGTTTATCAAAAAAAACCCCTGAGATGATGGAAAATATTAACCAGATTAATTGGTGGTTAGTGACTTTAACAAGAGGTTGGGATTACTAAGAATTAGTAATTAAACAGAATATTATTATTTCTGATGAAATAATTCCTAAATATGAAGCAAATAATCTTCATAACGGTCTTATGAGTCAGAAACAGCATACTTCATTCCATAGCAGCTTTTCTCATAGAATTATAGCACAACTTACAAAAGTTGTTTTACCTCAGCTTGAAGAGAGAAATAAACTCAGTGAGAGTAACCAATCTGCCCTAGGCCCAGCAGAAGGTCAGGAAGAGAGCACAGACTGAAACCAAGTCATCCAACCCCTCTGTTTGGTCCACAGTTGAATCACACTGCCAATATTTTATCAGGAATGGTGTCAGAAACATGTATCCAATTTTGATGGCAAATTCTACAATTACTGCTCAAATTCTCTTCACACTGATACCAACATACAGCCACAGCAGCTTCTCCATGGTGGTGAAAAGAGTCTGGCCAAGAACACTGAGTTTAAAGTGTTAAAATCCTCCCTTGTTATCCAGCTTGAAGAGATATTTGGGATTTTGCCTCTGCGTGCTGACGGAGACGTGCAACCCGTCTCCTGCTGGTGAACGGAGGCTCAGCTGGAAGCTCTCTGCTTGCAGCCATGCCCTGGCTCCGCTCGCTGGGAATCCACACGCCACCACGGGCAGCGCCGGCGGGAGGAAATCCTGCCTGGCTCCTGCGCAGACACCAGCCCAGAAAGCCTGAGCGTAAGCATGGCCTCAGCCACGCAGCGGAGGCTGCTGAACAAGGCAGCGGGAAGCAGGGTAAGGGGCAGCGGAGGCCACTGAACAAGGCAGCGGGAAGCAGGGCAAGGGGCCCTGCTGTGATTTCTCACTCCCCTCAGTGTGCTGCTTCGCACTTGCTCTGCTTGAGCTATTTCACCATGAGTAAAATACCTGCACTGTGGTGACAAAAGCCCAGGTTTTTAAAGCATTTAGATGTGGCTTCACAAAGCACCCCTGTTATCTTCTCTTCATGTTTGCATCTGTGGAGGCCCAGAGTGGACGGGAGGAACAGGAGTCTCTGAGGTTCAAGCTTTTCCTCTAGTAACTAACTTATTTTCTTAATAAAAGCATGAGATTTTCCAGTAATATGTGATTCTAGGAGCTAAAGCTGTCAGAAAAATATAAATTATCATGAGATTTATGATAAAACTATGAACATTCATATGCTGAAAACATAATTTCATATGAGGAGAATGTCTGTCTCTTAAATCAGACAAAAAATGAAACTTGGGTACAAAATCAATAGGTAAACTTTCCAAGTATTACACTGAATAGTAAGTTACTCTGTGAATTACTCCATAACTTCCGCCACAGATGTATGCTAATTTGTGCAGTAAGATAATATATTCCAAGAAAATAAAACTATAGTAAATATTAAGGATATATGATTAATTTCCTTCTTGTTTGTTTGCTTCCTGCTTAGCCAGAATTTCAGACTAATTGAAAGGAACACAAAAATCTCCCTCAACTCACAGTATTTATAGTCATGTACTTTAAAATATGTCCTCTAACAAGAACAGGAAAGAGTAAAAATCAGCTTTGTTCACAAGCCAAAAATAAACATATTGGCAGTTCTCTCCCCTCTGTTGCTATTGTACTAGAAGAGGTTTGGGTTTTTTTCACMTCCCACTTTGGAAAATTTGAACTCCTTGAAAAATAGAAAATTAATTTTTACTTCAAACCCATCAAGACAACAGGGTTATCACGTCGGGGCAGGTTTTCAGGAAACAAAGGGAAACATATTGGGTCAATAATGGCTATTTCCCTGAGAACAGCAAACATGAGGAAAAAAAAAACACTTCAGATGCTGCTGCACACTATAAATAACTGCTCAGCCATCACCCATTCAAAATCATCAAGTTAGTTACAAAACAACACTCTGGCCCAGGGAGCTTAAAGAAAACTGCTGTAGAAAACAGTTGGGCAAAGCTGGCTATCAGGTGTTTGCTGCTTTTGGGTCAGTGCAGAGTTACCCACTTCTAGAGATGGGATCTCCACAGCATGGTTGGCTGTAAAAAGGAAAAGTGTTTTGGCTTCTAAAAATTGCTGTTTCTGTTTGGATCTCAATTTTCCTTTTGGAGGCAAAAAAGCTTTCAGTGATGGGTAAAGGCTGTAAAGAAGTTGGCAAGCTCTTTCAGACAGGTGAGCTATCCTCAACATAAGCCTTGTAGCTGAGGCCTTGAACTCAATTTCATCTCCAGCTCTGAGGCCCAGAAGTCAAACATAAGGGACCGCTGAGCACTCAGACTCCTTTAACTTGAATCAGATTCCCTCTATTTTTAACAGGCCCTTGCAATTCCTTTGGGCTGTAGGCAAATGCAGGGATGTAAATGAGGCTGTTTATTGTGTGGTGGCAATAATCCCCACAGCATAATATTGGCCCTTCTAGGGCCAGTTTAGACAGGTCAGTGAGCTGCTCTGCCCTAGCATTTTACCACTGGTGAAACCCAAGGGTGAACTGGACCCCTCTGATGCTTTGCTGGGACAATATGACCCTGGCAGTACCTTTGGGATCCTCCTGGCCCGGCGTGTAGACAGCAGCTCGCTTGTGGTACTCAGGCTGTCCTCGTTGAGGCTGGAGGGGGAGGAGGGAATGCCCAGCTGTGCCAGCAGCAGCATGTCATCGTGGCTGTGCCGCTTGGGTAACCGCGGCAAGCGGTGGCTCTTCCTTTCYGACCAGTTCCCAATGCGCAGAGACTGGCTGCTGGGCTTGGAGGGCAGCTGCAGGAACAAGAACAGCTTGAGCTCTTCCCTTCCTCAGCAACATTTACAGCAGAAGCAGCTCTTTGTGAGCAAGTGGTGGCTACACAAGGACACCACGCCAAGCAAGCCACTGCTCTATGGAGTATGCATGAACAGAGGGTTCAAGGTCAAAATGAAAAGGGTCAATATCTAAGACTTTATTTAAGCTTTGCTTGCTTTGCTGTGATCTAAGCGAAAGAGAGGAAGCCATTTCCTCCACCTCGCTCTCCCTGTTTGCTTGTACACCTAATTGTCCTTCCTGTATCTACCTCAAATATTGTAAGAAGCTTAACTGATATGTCTAGCAAAAAGTACCATTCAGTCAAGCAACTGTTAATTTGCATTTGCCAGTATTCTCTGGCTAGTATTACTAGCCATAAACCTGCAGTAGTAAATGCCTCACTTTTTCTACGTGCAAGGTTAATCTATTAAAGGGCATACAYATGTTTTTACATATATGTGTGTGCGTGTGTGTGCATATTTTTTATATATACGTATGTATGTATTTTTTTCCCCCAATTGCAGCCATACAACCTGGGATTAAACCTAGGTGTCTCTGTATGTGTGGGTTTTCCATCACAAATACATCGTCACCAATAAAATGTTCTTTTTATATCTGAGAACTTCAAAATTGAAACTAACAAAGGGGAAAGGAGAAGACACAATGGGATTCAAAATGACCACAAGCCAGTGTTTCTGAGGTCTCTGCTTACCACAGGTCTGCATGCCAGAAAATCCACAGCAGTGTATATTTTAGTGAAAGGAATTCTTTTTGGAGATGACTGTCAAAAGTCTGCTGACCTTCCGATCTCTTCCATCTTCTTTATCACGATCCATGACTGAAAAGTCATGTTGCTAATCCAGCTATGTGGCTAATGCTGAAAAACTGGGTGATAAATGGTTGCCAAAGCTGCTGTTCTTCAGGAAATGGAGACTTTTCTATTTCTGGTCATTGGAGAATTACCCAGGCCCATAGCTGACTTGCTGCTAGTGTCTCTTTGCTTTATATATCAGCAAAATGACTGTGCAGTTATGGCAGAACTCCCAGCTGCATTACAAAAAGAAGCTACCACAGTAAAGATAGCCCTGTTGCTAAGATACCAGAGATTATTTATTTACTGGGTAACTCCAGAGAAGTCACTTAAATCTATATATCTTTTGGTCATCCTGTGTAAAAAGGAGATACCCTCTACCCTACACTTTTGCTTTATCTACAAAAATTCTCTCTGGGACATGAACAGCATCATACCATGGACCTATACAGTTCCTGCCCTAATGGGACATCCTGTTGGATTCTCTAGATGCTATCGCAATTCCTGTTAACACACACACACACACAGAGTACAGCCAAAAATAACTGTTATGATGTGCAATGTGTCTCTCACTATGAAGTTATCTTCATTGCTGCAGTTTCTGTTTCTCCTCATTCTGCCTGATTACTCACTTTCCACCTGTTGTTCCCCTTTCAGCAACTTTGCTGAAAATATTCCTGTTTTGTAAATGATGTGCCAGATGTATACTAAGAATCCTGATCATACTTTTGGCTTTCAAACTGCAGTGCCCACATGCACCCAAACACAATAAGTAAATGAAGAAATACTTACTTTTGTTCTAGGTCACTTTACAAGACCACAATGTAAATTTTTGTGACCTTTCATTCAAGCTGACAATTTTTTTGTTGATTCAGTGCAAAATGAAGTTCCTTTAAATTAAGTTTTGAATCTCAAAATTATATACCTGATAAATTTATATTTTTCCTTATGAATACAATGATCCCAGAAACAACAAAGAAACATGACATTTCACAGCTTTTACACAAAACCAGACTGCTTTGGAAATTCAGCACAAAATGAAAAGTCTGCTGAGTTCCTGGTCTTTGCTTTACGCTGTCAACAGAGCTTGTGCAGCCTTAGTTAAATGCAGACACCCGGGTTTTTCTGATTATTTTATTAATTATTTATTTATTGAGGGGAGGGCATGCTTGGCCTACTCCATCTTACAAGAAAACATGCCACATTACACACTGCACATTACCAAGTTACAACAGGCCTCACATGACAATACATTTGCAAGATCAAGAAACTGAGTTCCTTCCCTCCTGTCCCTACTGAATGCCCAGCTGCAAATTCGGAGGCAATTCACAAAGAGGCTCAATAAAATGAAACATTTAGGGCCAGATTCAGCTCCCTGAACAACCGGTGGAAGGATTCTGACTAAACACATCAGGCTTTAACCAGCACTCCACAGGGCTATTCCAAACAGCAAACAGCTTCTGCAATTCAGTGCTGAGAATCTGACTTAGAGCTGCCAAGAGCATTTGCAGCAACAATTTATGTATTTGATCACACTCTTTTTCCATTTTTCCCTTCTCATTCAGTACAGCTGCTCTTTCTCCTATGCTATGATTGATTCTCTTGCAAGAGTTTTAAATAAGCCTCTCCCACAGAAAGGAAGAAGCTGTGCTGCCCTGAGAAGCATCCCGTTACCTGGGGAGGTGCTGTGTATTTCCTGTCCTGCGGAGTCCACATCCTGTGCAAGGAATCTAGGGAATTCTCCGAGAGCTGATGGGATTTTCGGCCCGCATGACGGCCTTTCAGCTCCACATCCTCATACGGGTTTTCCTTGGGTGACTCGCCTTCACATTTTTTTTAAAAGAAAAACAGACAGGAATGTAAAAATAAAAAAAAAATCATGTGAACCAAGTGAAAAGCTTTTATAAAAGCTCCTCAGCTTTCAGTATGACTCATCCCTCTAGCTGCAGCTGGAAGTATTTGGACTAGGACTTGGCTATGAGGTCAACAAGTTTTTGTGTTTTTTTAATAAAATTCAAAGATTTCATAAGATGTGCTTCTGAGCATCCACAGCTGTGCATAATTTATTGATATATAAAAACAAAGACACATAACTACTTTAAAGCCTATCAGTAGATTTTATAAATCTATAGCAGCTGCTCACAAGGTGAAACACACAGCAGTAAATAACTGTTCTTAACATACCACCCTTACACAAGATAAGACAACTTTCATTTGAGGCTACCTTCATTTTTCTCTTCTCCTCAGAGAGGAAAAGAATGAACAAACACTTCAAGTCAGCAGTGTCAAGAGAGTAGACTGGAAAATGTAAAGGATGAGATAACAATTTTTGCACCAACCATACTGTGTCCTCAAAGTGTTCTTTAAAAGTACATCATGCTTTCTAATTAAGCAGCTATTCATTTCAATTTGTCTAAAATCAATAGCTCCCAGAAGGGTATTCATCTAGCCAGTAATATATGGACGCGTGAGCAGTTAAACCCTAAATTGGAGTTAAATGAAAAAAAAAATCTAAAATCAGACCGCAATCTTGGAACTTTTAGTGTTTCAAAACCAGAACCAAATTTTGTAATCTAGATTTAACATATGAAATCTAATATCCTTTGGCAGCCATTTCTACCTACAGAGCAGTGGAACAACTCACTGTCTTCTCAGAACTTCTGAATTCCCTAAACCTCTCACTAAACTAAGAAACATGAAGATGAATGAACATCAGCAAATGGAAAATTTTGTATTCATTTCTTCAGACAGCTCAGAAGCAGCAACTGGTTAGAACTTCAGGTTTGCAAACACAGCTTCATTCCAGCGTCCATCTAATATAGAGAATCATCCCAAAAAACTGACCTACTCAAATTCAAGATGGCAATATGCAGAAACTTGAAACATGCAGGACGTTCAAAGCTTTTGAATCAGCTTGCTTTTGTTTTTATATCTAACGATGACTCTAAAACCTGTGGTTTTAGCAAAATATATATGACAATTCAAGCTATTAAATATAAATTTTAAAAGAAATCCAGTTGTATTATATATTGTATTAATTGAGAATTGATGACAGAAAGGTATAGCATGGTTTATTATTCACAATAATTATATTATAGATATTGTTCATCCCCTTTAAAGATGACAATTAAAGCACAGATATTTCCAGTGAGAGTAAGGCCTGGATTAAAACCTAGTACATTCGACTACAAGTTTTTTGTTCTAGACAGAATGTTTCATTTCCTCTTTATACACAAGGAAACAGTTCATGCTTTCTACCTTATTGTTAAGCCTGGAAACATGGGACTGCTCGATTCATTGATTACGGTGATAAAAGCTTTTGCTTAGCAAGTTCACACACTTGCATGTTACAAGCATTGAGAAAAATATAACTTTACTTCAACAGGGCATCATACTAAGATTTCCAGTCAAATATAAGCACAAGTGAATGTTTTAGCATTGTTTCAATTAGAAAGCCTGAATAACTGCTGCTCTTGAAGAATGTTTGAATTGGCAGTCATAACTTATTATCTCATCCAGAGGGAATCCTATTCTAGAGGCTGTGCTATCACAGTCAATCCGCACATGGCATGGAAAGAAGACCTTCAGGTGCAGGAGGTACTTTGAGGAAAGGCCTTCTGCGGAATGTAATGAACAGGGTAAATCTAAAGCAACAAATATTCCTAAAAACATTAAAGCTACAAAAGTCTTGGGAAGACTCTAGAACTGATTGATTCCTTCTGCAGGAAGAAAATAAAGAAAATAAATAGATAATTGCACACTAATTTTGTTACTTGTAAGCTCTAGAGCTCCAGATATGATAATCATAACAACAGTAAAGAGTAAATGTTGCAAAATGTTTTTATGTACAGCTAATTGGACTGTAGCTAGCATAATAAAATTTCTTGTAAGCCCAAGTCAAGTATAGGTCAAGCAAGCATTTCAGAACGGATTAATAGATTTCAAAATACCCGACTACATTAGACAGCAGTTAAACATATTCTTCCTTGTGAAAACAAATGTTATTACATTAGTCTGTACAATATCCAAACTCCTGAGCAGAAACAAGTCCATTATTGAAGAGAAACCTTTTTAAAATGTAAAGTACTTAAAATTTTTAGGTCGATTCCCTTTCCAAGATTCAATGCAAAACAGAATTGCTTGAACCCAGTTAAATTTAACACTACTAACATTAACCTGAAATATTAAGTATAGAAACAGGCCCAGAGAAGTCTTGGATGGAGGAAGAGGGAGGAGCAAGGAACCATGCACAGAGGCTGCTTTTCTGACTTGGATTCCCTACCAAAAGAAAGCTCAGGCCAAATTCCTCTTCAGTGTAACATGGAGGTCAGTGGAGACACTAAAGGAAGGATTTTAACCCTTTGCCTAGAGCTGTTTGAGTTTCTTCAGAAGACCGATTTACTGTTCAAGAAATGCAGCTTTATGCAGACTACTACTTCTTTTTTTCTTTTTTTTTGCTTAAAAATCAAATTATTTCAGTTTTTTCATTTTGAAATGATGCCTTGAGACTAAATATGCTTCACTGATTGATTTTTTTTTTTAAATAATAATCCCTCCTCCTCCAAATCTCTGATAATGAAATAGTCTGATCAATCTGAAACAACCTGTTTTTTCTGATTTGGTATTTGAACCAAGTTTTTGGTTCAGCCAGAGAACTAAAAGAACATATTTATTTGTCCAGGTCTTCAGCAGTTTTCAAACCTTAGATGACCACTATTTTTTAGTATATATGCTCTCTCTGGTAAAAGAGACACAAAAGACCAGACATGCAAAAAGAGCACCAGTCAACCCAGCTACACTGGCTACTGGGTGTCAAGAATAAGAAGGACAAGTGACAAGAAACCCAAAATTGCAAGCAAGCTCAAAGAGATGTGTGAGGATACCCTAGACTGCCTTAGAGCAGCATTTAACCCTAAATGACTGCACTGTGTCTCCCCTCTACAGAATCAAGAATTGGGAACAAGCGGCCACTGGCAGGTGCAGGTCCTGCACCACAGGGAAGCTCTGGGGAAGGGCAGCAACAGCTGCTGCTGCTGCTGCTGCTGCAGCAGCATAAAAATGAGGAAGGTTTCCATATAGTTGGGCTGACTCCAGAGGTTTGCCACTTTAGTCTTGACATTTCTCCTCTGTTGGCGTCTCAACACTGTCACTTCTCCTGGTCCCAGAGACCAAGGCAAGGAATGTTCACAGTCTGCAAACTCTAGTGCTTTTGCATTCATTAGGATTTGCTGCAAAAAGAAAACACATTTACAATGAAAGAACAAGGAAACTTCCTTGTTCCTTCCATATGTCTGTCTCTACCAGAAGCCAAAAGGAGAAACATTGTGCAGTACAGAGGCTATGCTTGTCTTAACGAGACTGATCCAACTACCACACCAGAAAACAGCAGACTACCACTGACTTCAGAGAAAGTTGAATTAGATCCCAGAATGCATGTGATTACACTCAATATTACCCTTTTGGCAAATACTGTTTCTAATCACCATCCCTGCTTCCAGATCAGTTCTCTTTATAAGCACTTTTGTTTCCCATTTTCTTGAATTCTACGTACTGAACTGCTTAGTTAACATGGGACATTTATCTACAGGACATTTATCTTCAGAAGATCTCACAGGCAATGCAATGATTGGTCCATAGTGGAAAGAAAAAAAAAAGATAAAATAACCAGTGATCTTTAGAATGAGGAATGCAGTGCCTTGAGCTTAAGCATCGATGAATTTCCTCCAGCAGTTGCAATTCCTCACGCCGTGACTCTCTGCCAGTCAGCCACACCGAGTCCTGAGGCAGCACACAATGTTCCTCTGCTCAGCCTCTCACACGTGGCAAATGGGAAGCAGAGGCGCACTCAGCAAGCCTATCTCACTCTGAGAAAGGAGTGAAAAATAAGATTGAGGGGAAAAAAAAAAAACAGGCAGACACTTCTCTATAAATGGCAGAAAGCAGGGAAATGAATCATTTCTTTCTTGATGGGAGAAAGAATTATCAGAGGAACCAAGTAATTCACTGAGTGCTGACTATAACTACTGCCTTCTGCACTACCATGAAGTGAAAAAAATCAACATCAGATACACACTAACGGGAAGGGCTAATCATATTTGTCTTAGCTTTTGGTGTCTAAATTAGGAGCCAATGCTGACAGAGAGAATATACTGTCTCCAGAGAGTGATGCTGAATACCCAGGCTAACAGCCTACAGCTTTCTCCCCTGGCTGCATAGGAAGCCCAGGCTCCTGATCTGTATAGCTAAGTTAGACAACTGCAGTGAGATGATTTTAGCATCCTACAAATGACTTTTGCATCCAACAAATATGTATTTCCTGTATGCTACAGCATATACACAAAATATAGGGCAATTACTTTATTTTACATTAATAATGAATTGGGAGATCAAAGCTTCAGCTGCCAATCCAGAAGAGGATTAGGAGAAACCACATATCTCCAGAGGCAAGGGGTGGAAATAATGGTAACACATGGGTAGGAAAAGAGGTGTGAAGAGGGGGAACTGGCACTGAATAAGAGACAAGTAGAAGTACCTAAATGAATACTCTGTAAGTACTTCTGATGCTTGTGGCACCCATCTCCTAAACCTTTTGCAGTGTTTCTGTAACATCAGACACAAGGGGCAACATCAACTCCTTTCCCAAACATAATTCCACTGATAC
Organism: Apteryx rowi; assembly: GCF_003343035.1. Lineage (NCBI taxonomy): Eukaryota > Metazoa > Chordata > Aves > Apterygiformes > Apterygidae > Apteryx > Apteryx rowi. The sequence continues at coordinate 1,075,927 of NW_020447275.1, read as the reverse complement.
CATCTACAAATTCTTGAAGCATCTTTTTCAACCCCCTGCCCATGAGCTCTATTAAGTTGCAGATACAGTCCAATTCAGCCAGCTCATGCACATCTAGTGCACACAAGCCCTTGCAGAAGATTAAGATAAAATACAACTGGGCACAGAGGAAACAAGCAGAGACAGGTGTCTGGGGAATTCTACTTTTGCTGCCATTGAAGATGAAGCGATGGGAATGAACCTGGGAGTGTTTGCACTGCATGAGGTAATCGCGTGGGATTTGCACATTATGCAGATTTACAGTTCCCCTGGCATCTTTGGCCCACTTAAGTCCAAAGAACTGCTCAATGGTAAGAATCCAGGTGCATTCTGTGCCTGCACTGCTCATTCATTTTATTCATAAAATTACACAAACACAGATTCACACCACGAAAGCTGGGGGAAAACTCAGCCATTGGAATGTTTATGAGCATGTTCAGATCAAATGGATGAAAACCACAAAATCTCCACACTCTCATAAAGTATCTGAACTTAGATCTTTAGTACCTAGATGAACTCTTTCAACATCAGAGAAGCTGCATCAGCGCATCTTAGCTGAGGAATTTACCCCAGGAATCTGAAGAGAGAGGAACTACATCAATCTCAAATTACAGCAAAGACACAATGTAGCTGCTTTGAAAAGCTATTTCTGAACAGAAATAAATTACAGACCGTTACCTGCTTATAATCCTATCAACCAGTAGGTCAGATCAGTACCAAGTTCTCAGAGGAGAAGTAGAGCATCTGCAACATGCAGGGCAACAAGTCTCAAATGCAATCAGCCTTTTGAGCCCTGATCCGTGGAGTTGGTAGTTATGAGACTGTACTTTCTAAACTTTTCCAGCTTTGCTTTGCTGTGTGATAAGTAGAAGAAACAGTGCAGAGACTTTCAGCTCCCTGCTATCTCTGCAAGGGACCGCAAGAACTTAGATTTGTAATCATAACCAAGCATTAACTGCAGAAGAATAAGCATGGCTGATAAATGAATAAAACATTTCACCAAAAGAAATCATCCATCTAACACTCAGTCCAAAATCATGTGAATGAAAACAACTGATGAACAACTGTTAGCACAGTACAGAATCTTCATGTCTAAGCTGCTTGCGCTTTACTGAGGTTTAACACCGCTGCCTTCAGCACAGTCCCTGTGGATTTAGGCTAGGATACAGGAGCGCAGCCTCATGCTCATTTTAATCTCCATTTTACTAACCTACAGGGTTGACTAGAAAACCAGGCCATAAGGCTGGCAGAGACTTTCAAAAGAAGTTGTAGTGGATTGTATAGCTGTGAGACAGACTCCATGGAGAAAAACAGGGATCTGAATAAAACTTGGGATGATTATTAGAAGTAACTGAAACCCGTGTATCTTGATGTAGCAACAATCATCAGGCTGATCATCAATAGGATGAGACAGCTGAAATATTTGGCCTTTCTTTGACAAGCACATATGGATACTGTTTCATTTAATGTGCTCTGGCTGCCATTACCCTACACTGTCTATTATTAAAATTGTCACAGTTACATTTTCCAAAAATTCTTATGCTTTTTAGACTGAGAGGCAGACTAGAAGAACACAGGAACATACATTTCCCTGATCACCACCTGCATCATCATTTTGTAAGAATCAGTCCCTGTCTTTGACTAACAGATTATCTAGAGACCTACTTACTGGTAAGGGTTTGATTAAAAGCCCATAGTGTCACTTCAAAGAAGAGACTAGCACAGCACTGCTGGCAGAAGTGCAATCTCTCCAAGTTTGCTTCAGTTTCACAGCAGTTTGGCAATTCCACTTTCTCCCAGATTTGTAGGACTGTTTTGATGTGAGATGACAATATGACAGATGATGACGTGACACAAGATGATAATATGACYGATGATAATGTGGCATGTGATGATGAGATTTTACTGGAAACATCAAGAGCCCCAGGTCTCTCTCTCTAACCCTTTTCCACATTTACTGGAAGAACTTTGCAAATGTTCTAATCTGGAAGCAATGTCAAGCTGAAACATCTTCCAACTGGATCTCAGTCATCATTTCTGCAGCTCTTGGCACTCATAATGGAGGACTCAGTAAAAGAGCTAAATCATCCATTTGTTACATGATATGCAGTATGTCCAGTGTACATCAGAATTCAAAACAACTAATTGGTTTAGGAGAGATGAGGTGCCTTACCAGGATGGATAAAGGGAGCAACACTGTGTTTGAGACCCAGACTCTGCAAGGAAGGTCAAACCACGGATGTTCCCTCCGTGCCCAGGAGCTTGTTTGTAAGCCCGCACCTGCCTATTTCAACTGCTCAAGCACCCACCTGGGTTAGGCTGCCCTGACACTCCACTACTAACGCTGATTTGAGACATATTGCTCCATCTCCCTTCTTATGTGTTTTGATACATTGTGAAATAGCTGAGAGACCCAGCTCTGTCCATCTTTACCAGCTTCTCCTCCGCACTTTGGAAAAGACTGTACTTACCTGAGAACAACCTGTCCCTCAACAGTTTTGAGGAGAGCTGGACACAGTAAAAGGAATACATTTTTCTTCCTCCATTTACCTGAAACCTGTACACAAAATTTATGGGGATGAGATTTTACTTCAAAAAGTTAACTTTTCTAGGCCTAGTACCAATCTGAGAGGTTAAGGATTTTATAATGATTTATTTTTCACCCAACTCTCTGGCTATGAAGAGGACCGATGCAAACACAGAACTAGCTGTCCTATTATAGTGCAGCAAATAACAGATTCTCCCCAAACTGAAGTGAAATACTCAAGAGGACAAATAAAGGAAAACAGCTAAAGGATTTTGTATAATTAAAACTTAGTCACTTTGGGTGTCAATTGTAATAACAAGTTTCAATAATATTCCTACAGAAGCACAGTGATTAAGTTGCTATCATCTCTCTAACATCTCCTAAAGTGCTATAAATWTTTGTTAAGAGAAGCATCCACTTATTGAAAGGGCTCAAAATCTCCTAAACATGACACTGAACAGGTCCAGAGAGCCTGAGGGTACATATGAAGCCCTCCCCAAGAATGCCACCTGCCCCAGGACCACGAATTCCAAGAAGCATTCTGCAAAGTCTTTGCAATGGGAGCCGACCAGCATGGTCCCATTCAGAAATTCTTCCCAGTTTTAGAGATCCTACAGCAGCACTTCGGGGGCATTGCTTAACTTTCTAGACTGCTTCAGCTCTAGCTGTCAAAGCAGACACAGTAGCTGCCAGCAGCTGCCTCTCCTTTATCCGTCTCAGTTCTTCTGTTTGTCTCCTTTTCTTGCTTTTTCTCCTCTACAGAAGGCCAGATTTTCCACACAATTTAACTATCACCTTTTATTTAAAGCCAATCTAAAACAATCTAATTCAGCTGACTGAGAGCTTCACACACTCCAGAGGAGCAGTCTGACTGGCTTCATTAATTATTTCTCAACATACATAAATACAACCAGAGCCTGAACCCAAGTTCTGGCTCTGAACACTTCTGAGCTGGAGAGAAGTCTGTAACCCCATCAAGAATTTGTTACTGTCTCCAGTCTCCTTAATGGGCCACAGRAAAATTCTGATGTGGAAGCAGAGAGAAATGGGGAGAAGACGGAACTGAATTCAAAGTCAAACTTTCAAGCTACCCTTTATCACTACAGACAATATATCAAAAACCCACATCCAAAGGTCTATGCTCCTTTAAACTCCAGARCTGGACCAGAACTCTACAGCTGAACCCCAGCTTTAAAATAAAAACATTTCAGCTTTCAACTTTGTATAGTTACTGTGGCACTGGTTAGAGGACAGGAATTTGTGCCATTTGCCTGAACCCTACACCTTTGACTATCCTTCCTCTTGCCCAGGTTATCTGTTTTTCTTTAATAGCTAATCCATCTGCCCAGGCAGCTCTCCAGGTCCCATTCTAGCTGCTGGAGCCTGCTTGAGAGGAGCATTTCCTCAGCCAGTGGGTATTTGTTGGACTTCATATCCCACAGTATATTCTAAAATGTCACTTGAAAATACATTTCATGAACAAAAGAGCCCCATATTGCTGACTATATCAACTACAAGATTAAAAGAGAGAGAGAAGGCCTAGTGATCTAAGCACAGCACTGAGACCTGCCACCAAGCAGCTCTAATCCAAGTTTTGACACTGATGCCTATTATGCCTCATGCAGGCCACCTAACTTCTGGCTTACGTCAGTCCTAGCATATGCCAGTGTCCCCCTACTTTGTATTCTTAGGGACTCTGATCCCAGTGAAACACCAATATTCCCACTGGGCAGCAGCAGACACTTATGTTCTTCTTCACTAGAATTTGATGGAGAACGAACTAAAAGATTGATTTCAGTCCTGGAGCTATTCTGGCAGAAGAACTATGTACTGGGAAAGGCCCTAGCAGGCACCCTGCAAACCAAAGTGGAGGAAGGGCTAATGCAACCCCAAGCTGCAGGGCACTCAAAAGCCCAGGCATGCAGCCAAGCCAGACAGAGCATGGGTTTGTCCTCTGCAACTATCGGCACGGTGAGCAATTAAGAGAGTTCTGGTCACAAGTCTGTCATCTCCCAAAGGAAAAGGAAACCTAATACCAGTTGGAGACTCTAAAAGATTAATTCATTAGTATTGGACACTTTGGACCACTGAAATTTAGTGAGCAGATACCATTCTTGGCATGTGAGCCAGTCAGACTGAGCAGGAACCTTAYCAGTGCAAGATCTCTCTGCACTAATACACGTGGCTGAAATAAACCCATTTTTATACTAACTGCCTTTTTTATTACACCAATAAAGGACTACACCTGCTAAAAGACGAATAATCTGATAAACATACACCAGCGTTATATGTTGAATAGTCCTCCCATGACTTCAAGAATACCAGAGAAGGAAGAAACCCCAGGAATTTTAATTACAGGATTGTTCATAGATCTTCAGGGAGGAAAACCATTTTAATTGCTTTCCTTCTTCTTGGGAAAAAAGTGTTTTGAAGTGAGGGCTGGGCACCTATCAGAGCAAAAGGCTCTTGCTTGGACAGGGCAAATGGAGTTGTGCAACATCGAGTTAAACATTCTCAATGTAAGATGCAACACACAGCCCAGCTGAGCACGGGCTCTCCAGCAGATCTATGTAGTGTCCTCTTAAAGGAAATTTCCACCTGTTCTACTGCACCCAGCACTCTGAGGAGTCACAAACAGAGTAAGAACACTTTCCTCAGCAAAGAAGATCTCTTTAGCTGTATTTAAAGTCAGAATTGTGAATGCAATTTCTTGTACAAACACAAACTATAATTTACCTGTTTGCTTGTTTTATTAAACATGGTTTTACCAAATTTTCCCAAGTCAAACTTACCACTGTGCCCGTAATCTTGCTTTCACTTTATTCTCATTCAAGTTTCTGGTGATGATAACAAGTGCTTTCTTCTAGATGTCAGGTGAAAAATGTCTCAGAAACACCAGAGATTAAATAACAATATTTAAATATCTCAACTGAATTTAGGGGAACAGACTGGGAAACTGAAACCATATGGCACATATGACAGAAAATACCMTTGTCCTCAAGCACAGCAGAAGCAACTGTCTCAGACATCTCTTAATAGTATGATAGTTTCTTGAATTCACACAAAGCCAACCATGGTTTCCCCAACTGGATCCATAAAGCCACATCAATTTTTGTCTGATTAAAGAGTCATTCAAAACCACAAGAAGCAAAACAATGTTACGTTTACTATGACTACTACATTCCTGTGAGTGCTTGTACAAAAGATGAATGAAGTCCACATGGTTCCTTGCACATGGAATACAGTTCTGATTAATATTAGGAATGTGTACCCCTTTATACTACTGCTTCTTGATTAATGCAGAATGGCTCATTATTTTCCAATCCAATATCTGTCTTGAACTTCACATACAGATATTTCATCTATTGAAATGTACAAAAATATTACAAAATTAAACAAAGCCTCTGGTTCACAACTTCATTAGATTTCCAAGCACAATCATTTTTGCTTTTAATATACCTTAAGACTCTTCTTTTAAAGTCATCACTCAAAATAACACAAACTACCCACAGTAGCTCATCATTGTTCTGGTCATTAAAGACTATAAACACTATAAGGACACAAGGAGAAAGACAAAGGTTTAGTGTGCATATGCATCAGACAAGGACGTCATGCAGTAACTTCAAAAACAATGACTCTAGTCCTAGTACTTATGTACACGTGACATAAATGAGGGAAGGCTGAGAGAACTGGGACTGTTTAGCATAGCGGGGGCATCTAATTGCAGTCTTCCACTACCTAGAAGACTTATGTAAAAGACGGAGCCAGATTCTTCTTGGAGGTGCACAGTGAAAGGACAAAAGATAGTGCTCACAAATAGCAACCTGAGAAATTCTGACTCAATATAGAGAAAAAGTCCTTCATAGTAATACAAAGAAAATAATCTTCACAGTGGTGGTTAAGCACTGGAACAGGCTGCACAGAGAGACTGTGGAATCACCCTCCTGGGATATTTTGAGAACTCAACCAGATGCAGCCCTGAGAAACTCACCCTCCCCTGAGCAGAGATTGGACCAGCTGACTCCGGAGTCCCTTCCAACCTGAACTTTTATGATTCTATGTCCCACAGTGAAGTGCTTACTGCATTGCTCAAGATTCACAGACTTTTTTTTTTTTGGGGGGGGAGGAGGGAGGGAGGGATTTATACACTGACTACATTAAAAGTATTAATTCCAGGAAAAAAAAGCTTTATTAAATCTATTACTAGAATGACAATGTTTGAGCTATCTACAAGCATTTAGGTGAGACGGAGATTCAGTCAGTTATAGACCAAAAAACCCCCACCACCTCTAGGGCAATTATTTGCATAGAAAACCCAAAGCAGCAATGACAAGGTCCTTTCTAGCTTTGAAACAGCATGTAAATCTATCAAATAAACTCACTCATACAGGCACCTGGTTTGCACGACTACAAAAGTGCTACTTAGAGAATGGGGTCTAGCACTACTGGTATAAATTATGCAGATGCGATACTCAAAACTATGCCAGTTTCTTTAACACTGGTGATCAAACTACTTTGGCTTGTCTTTAATCACGCTTGATGGATTATTAGAATTATACTGATTTGGTATTCCCCCCACACTGCCTATATTGAATGAAGCACTTTGCAAAGAGACTGTTAAAAAGCAGTACAAAACAACGAGGTTCTGTGTTTGTCCACAGATCAGAAATTTTGCATTCTCTGTGCCAAAATGCACAAATTATAATCTGCAGGGAGCAGGCTTAGAGTTCCCAGGAGGTGGAAGAGCCCATTATGATTTTGTTTTATTGAACCCAACATTTCTTTTCATTTGAAGAAAGATTCATACCAATACTGAGCATTTCATTTTGATTCTTAACATAAAAACAAACCAAAGCAAGGAAAAGAAGCATTACCACCTAACATCTGGCAGCATGTTGACAGTCTCCAGTCAGAGACGAGCAGTGCAATGCAAAATACATTTTCCAGTGTGGATTGCACAGTGGTCTGACTGTTTATGGAGAAGGTTGGTGATCATATAAGGACTCTCTCCACAGTTGGAAAAAAAAAAGGTCTACTTAAGCTCTCATACTTTTATTAACAGACACTGAACAGCAGCACTCTCGGTCTTCAGAAAGCATCTTTTTTTGAATGGCAGAGAAGGAGAGCACAGCTTAAAATGGAAAGAGTAAAGTCCTGTTTTCACTGAAGCTGACCAGCCAGAGACAGAATTCATCTATAAGGACAAGGAGTCACTTACAGCCAAAAGGCTGTCAGGATTTTCTACGGAAAGCTCTCTTTCTTTCCTGTGAGTCCCATTATTGGAGTCCCACTAATGCCAATGGCATTGCAAGGCAATCACAGCGTCTGCTGCTGTGATTTGCCCTGCCAGACACGACAATCCAGAACTCTCCACTCGACCCAGCACAGCTCTAAGTTCAGCAAAGACCTTTTTCAATAGCAGGCCCATACGACCTAGGCTTTCAAAGCAAATTAGAGGAAGGATAATTCCATCTGCCTCTCCTCTGTCAAAGCATGCCCCATGCACCTAAAGGACAAAAAACCCAAGAGTGTACTCTGAAATAAAAATTGATGACTAATCCCAAGAATAAGGAGGGTTTCCCATAGGAAAACCTCAAAGGGGCCCTATCCTGTATGCCTCTACACCTTCTCAACTTCAAAGGATGCTGCCAATCCAGCAACTTCTTGTTTGATTGAGCCCTATTTTTTCTGTATCGCCTGTCAAAACTACAGTACCAGTGAGAAGTGGTGGGAGGAATGAAACTGGAGTGTGCTTTGTCAGAGCCACCAATTCCAGAGCTGCATCACAGAATCATCAGAACGCTCGTTGGAAAGGACCTTTAGAAGTCAATCAGGCCAACCTCCCACATGAAGTAAGACCACTGCCAACAGCCATGGCTGATCTAGTCACATCCTGAACACCCCCAAGGATGACTATTTCACAGCCTGTCTGGGCAACTTCTTCCAGGGCTCCAGCATTCTCCTAGCAAAACTGCCCTTACTGATGTCCAGTCTCAACCTCCCCAGCTGCAATTTGTGGCCATACCCCTTGCTGTATCAACTAGCACAACCAAGAAGAGTTTGGCTCAATTATCTTTTCTGACCTCCAAACAGCAGCTTATAAGCAGCTACTAGATTGGCTCTGGGCATCCTTTTTAGGAGATCAAACAAGCTCGGCTTCCTCAGTGTCTCCTCACAGGACATGTTCTCTAGGCTTTTGACCATCCTGACAGACCTCCAGTTTCCCACAGATGAAGTTCACTGTTCAAGGTAAAATAAAGTACCCTTTGTATCCATTGTAACAATACAACACTGAAAGAGTTAAAAACAATGCAGATACTCATCACTTATGTGGAAAATCTGTGCTCTGAAGGGCTGCCCAATTTTCAGTAATTATAAAACCTTTTTTATGTTGAAAGAATGTATGCATAGGCGATACATTTCCTTCTAAGACCAAAAGAAACATGTTTTTCTTGTGAGTCTTAATCAAAACAGTGTTTTCATTGCACATTCCTGATGGCACTATAGCTAAAGGAAATTAATTTTTCTTTAACCAGCAACTGGGCCTGAGAGGAGACCAGGAATGGTGCTGCAGACAACTGCTTTGGGGCAGTCCACAGAGAAAGCCTGAAAAGCTCAGGATGACTGCACAAGTCCTGTGAGGATAATCTTGCCACTGGATAGTTCTGTGAACTCTGTATCTATTTCACTTCTTTACATTTTTACACCACTCATGGCTTCAAGCCAAGACCTTCGTAAAAAGAGCAATTTAGTTCTTGAAAAGCATGACAAAAAGTTGACCAAACAGTCTGTTTCCAATACTGCTTAATGAGGTCTGAAGCAATCAAGACCTCCTGCATGGAGACTGTGAGTTATGTTTGCTCTGATGCATCAAGCCCATTTACCCTCCATTAAAACCCTCTTTACTGACAGCAGTTGAATGTTCTTGCACAGGACGTGTTCACCAGCGTGCTTTCTGACCACAACTGCTCGACATCCCACTGTGAGTCCATGTGCTGCAACAGGTCCTTACCTACAATGTCTTCATAGGCATTTTCTTCTAAAGTGCTCTTGGATCCTAATTTATGCTGGCTCTCAGTCCCATTTTCAGTTGGGGAGGGAGGGTACAAGGATTGCAGACTTGAAGCATCCTCAAACTCAAAGGATTTTCTAAAGTTTAAAACAACAAGTAAAGTAATTAGTAACTAGAATGTAAAATGACCCAAATACTTAGCTAAGCAATGTGGATAAAATGATTTAAAAAAAAAAACAAAAAAACACCTCATGCTCTATGGACTAACTTGTAGAGGAGCCTCAAGTCCTGCACTTACAGCAGTCTTCAATATAACAAATTTTTTTGACGTTCTTACAAGGTTGGGAAGTACTGTTATCCCCATTACACAGGAAGGGAGAAAACACAGAGAAAGTATGTGTTGTTTTTTTCTTTTCAAAAGTTATAGAGTAAATTAGCCACAAAGTCCTGGGATTAGAAATTGTTTTGCCCTTGCCAGGGGCCCTGGAAACATGTGGCCTTCTCTCTTCAAGGAAAAGACATTTCTCTGGAAAGTATTCCTCCACCAGCTGCTCTAGGAGACTTAGGACTTAGTTTGAAAACTCTCTCAGATCTTGAACCTTCAGCTATGTCCCTGCATAAAGGTCAGTGTACAAATGCCAAAGCCAGATTCACATGCGGAGGAATCACTTATTTCCCCTGCACACCCTGCATCAAGCACTGGCAGCTGAGGATTACGTGAGCAGGATATTAAGGCTGTGTGGGGCGAAGGAGCTACCCGGGGTGATGGCTGGGGCCCTGAAGGTTTGGGCTGTCTGGCAGGAAGGTGAGGGGTAGCCAGCTTAGATGTCTCACTGCTGAGAGGGAATATTGGCCCCTCCTGCCTGTGCTCTCGCCCATCATTGTGGTTGGGAAGTTTGGCACCATATTTCCAGCCAAAATGGATGTGGGATAAACCTGCAGGTTGCAAGAAGCTGGAACGGGGCTGACACAGGTCAGTCGCCCGGCAGCCATACTTTCTTACAGACTATTCCTGAGAATCAATGCAACTTTTCTCTCACCCTGGCACTCTAGGGACAGGCGATTCTCCGCAGCCTTCAAAGGCTCCAGCGCTGCCAAGCAGACCGTGGGCAAAGAGGCCTAGCCCTCCCCGTTCTCCAGTTTGCCCAGCATTTGTTCTCTGAGGCGATATCTATACTGAAGTGGAGAGATACATGGTTTGCGCTGCCAGCTCTACCTGAGCTAGCATTAATGTAATTCAGTGCTGAAGATGAAATGGTGTGAAAAATGGGCTCACCTCAGAGTGCAAATTCAGGGTTGCTGCAAGGCTTGTAGAGGCTGTGCTGATGCTCTCGCTTCACTCACTGATACCCAGACTAGCTAGATTAACAGTAAATCATCCTGCCATCAACCAGCTGGAATGAAACGTACTTTGACAGTGGCCAAGGCTCAGGAGACATACTCGAGTGTATCCATTATCCACACACATTACAGGCTGTAATCAATGCAAAAACTATTGTACACTGTATCTGAAAGGCACATTCCAGTCAGTAGGCTGCTGAAGCAGACTTATGGGTCCGGAGCAGACTTAAGAGCTCTGTCTCCCTCCTTTCTCAAATCTTAAGAATCATCAGGTCCATGGTACAGACACCAGGATATTGACAGAAACAAGCTGAGAGTTTCAGACCCACACGTCAGCTCTTCCCCACCTACCAGCAATTCTAAAACATGTTTAGGCAATGATGACATAAGGGTGTATGAAATGAGACTACGTAGTTAAGCACATTAAATATCCAACTTTCATAGATTTCAAGGCAACACTATTATGCAATGACACTGCACAGGGCCACAGAAATGATTTTGTGGACTGACACTCAGCTGTGATCCCTGTGTTTCAAGACTACCCTGTAACTCTCCTCTCCTGTTCTGCATCTGTGCCGGAGGATCTCCAACCACTAGAGAATATTCAGCTCACGTCTATTCACAGTGTGGAAGCTACAGTGTATCCAGCTCCCCTGGATACAGCCTGTATCTATGCTAGCAGATAAGTATGAAAGACTTTCTTCATTTCATTATAATGTTAAATTAGACACCAGAAAGAAGAACAGTCTTTTAGAACAAAATATTAGAACAACAAATATCCTCAGATATTCTCATGACATTCCAGTGAGTGTAAAGCCCCATGTATGCTCAACCTGCCACACACAGCTACAAGCATGAATTGCATCTATTCTCAAAAAGAGAACAGCTTAGAGATTGAGATTACAATTACTAACTGCAACAAAATATTGTGGTTCTTAGATGATTTGTATGGTCTCAAACTCTTTGTAAATGTTGGAATTATCCTTACTTTAAATAAAGGAAGTACAAAAAGAAAGACAATAAAGTTAAGATTTTATAGTGAATTTCCACCCAACCTGGGAGTCAGCCTGCAAGCTGTGATTTTGTGGGGTTGATTWACACTTACATCATTGTTAATCAGAGATAATTCCAGAGAAAAACACTAAACTACACTGGAGCAAAGTTGCTACAAGCAAACAGAAACCTATCCTGCAAAATGTCAGACTGATTTGCAAGAATCATGAAATACTCACGGTAGGGCTGCAAATCCTACATCTTACAATCCACTAATCATAATTGAAATTGATAAATACTGCTTTTATTTTCGGCTCATACCTGCTAGCCCCAGCCAGGACTGAGGTTGCACTCACTGTGCATTGCTGCACAGTGCTGCTCACAAGAGTTTGTCGTCTAACCCACCTATGACAGAGACTGAACTTGCCCAACAGCAGGTACAAGCATGAATTACATCTCTTCTCGAAAAAAAAGAACAGTTTAGAGACTGAAGGTTCAAAAAATTTGTAACAAAATGCTGCAGATCCTAGATGACTTGGACTAGACTATGGTCTCAAACTCCACGCGAGTGCGTACTCAGAGACTGATTTTGATTACCTAGTCGTAGGTCACAAGGTGATTCTGTGGCAAATATTATCTTCTGCTATTCATTCACCTCCTCCACTCATCACACAGACCCATTTACCATTTTCCACAGACCATTTTCCACTTGCACCTCAATTATCCAATAAAGGTTGTCATTTATATCCAAACATTTAAAAATTACTTTTTGTCTTCTGTACATTACAAATGCTGTGCTGAACAAAATGATGTTAGCTTTATGTCACAAAYTCTTATCAGGATCTAGATTTGTTTCCTCTAACTGACATTACTGTCTGAATTCAAAGATGAGCACTGCTAATCAGAGCTTGGCTTTTTACATTTTCCCCCCTCTTTCTCAGAGAAACAACACACATCAGTAGAGCTGTTTGATCCACTTCAGAAGCAGGTGTTTCTTGGAAGTAAAGAAAAGAATCTGAAGGCTCCTCTTCTTTTCCTGTTCCAGTATACTTCAGGTCAGGTTGTGCTGACATAAACTTATAATTGAGTCAACATCCAGCACCAGATACTGAATTCAGAGCGTGCATTCAAGATGTTGTTTAGCAGTTACTTGCACAGTTCATTGCTAAATATTGAGTGTGTGTTTGTTCTACACATACACGAGAGCTGAACATGTTAAAAATGTAGTACTTTGAATGTTTATCAACAACTATCCCTAAAATTTTCCAAGCAATGAGTAGAATGAGCTTTACCACTTCCAAAAAGTCAATGGGAATCATGCAGTTAAAACAATGCAAACTCTATAGACTGCTGTGCAAAAGTAGCCATATACTCTATTCATCGGTAATTCAGGAAAATTATAAAGGCCCTTCTGCAATAAAGCATGGTTTTCTCAACATTAATCCTCTACAGCTATTGATAGTCACTTACAACAACACTTCTAAGCACTTAAACAAATAAAATCACCAGCGTCCCATAAAACTGACACAACTGCTGTGTTAGTAAGCTTTGGAAACACAAATCCTCTGACAACATATTTTGTAGCAAACAGGCAGACAGGACTTTGACAGATCAGCTACGGTCCTGCTACAAGACAATAATGAAATTATGGTCCATTAAACATCTCAAGGGCATTTGTGCCAAAGTGAGTGAGATAACCATTAGCGCACATGATCTAAAGCCTTTTCCAGGGATTGAAGAATGCAGGTTGGAAAGCTCCAAAATTGTAGCCATGTGAAAGTATTGCACCAGTGTATCCCATCAGTGCAGTCCAGGGGAAAAAACACTCATCTCACAAATGATTCCTAGCATTTCTCAGGTCAAAAGCACCACATTAGAGGGAGAAATTTAATTTTTGCTATTAAAAAAAGACACCATATTTATTCATTCCAAAATCAAGCACAAAACATTTCCTTTGATTTTACCTATTCTGGGATTTTCTGTGAAAGCGTGACTCTTTCTTCTGCCTTCTGGTCACAGGGGGGGCAGGGGTGGACGGGAGGGGGGGAGGAGCAGCAGGCGTAGGAGACAGAGGTAGGCCATTGCTTGTTTTACTTTTGTGATTTTTGTCAGCTTCATATTCAAAGGTGCGTTTGGGCTTGGGGACAGGATTCACTGCTGTGTTAGCTGGGCTTTCAAGGAGCAGTTTAGGGCCAGCCAAGTTTGCAGTAACCCCTTGTTTCATCTTACTGTTTTTTTCAGCCTCCGTAGGTGTTTCTGGATCACTCCCCAAAATAACATTCCCTCCTTTGCTATCACTTAGGTTTTCACTCAGTCCCTCCACAGTACTCAGAGTTAGCGACTTTTTCCTCCCTTTGTCAACACTGTAACAGCTACTCGGTAACTGGGGGAGGCCTCTGCCAGGTTGCTCTTTTAGTGCCTGCTCAATCTTCTGTATTCTGTTGAGCACAGCAGAGGACTCTTTCCTCATGTGGCTCTTGAGGAAAGCAGCAGAAGGAGGCTCGCTCCTGCCTGGTCTCTTTTCCAACCGATGGCAGGAATCTCTGTCCAGCAGTTCCTCCTCCTCCGTTTCCGGGTAAGAACACTCGGAAAACGTTCGGCTCATTCTTCTGAACCCTTTGAAATCAAACGTCTTCTCGCTGCACGGAGAGGTCAGCACGCTAGGGCAGCTCTCACTGCCCGACCTCTCCCCAGCATCCCTCTTGTCCACACACGTGCTCATCCTGGGAGAAGGCTCCCGGCGGCACTCCCATTCTGTGATCTTCTGCCTGATGTCCAGTGCCTGCGAGCGGACGCTCGCCCGGCTGAGGGAGAGGTTCCTCAAGTTTGCAGCAGTGCCCAAGGACAGAGTGCTCCGGGCGAGTGGATGGCTCCCTATCGCGTCCCCATCCTGAGCCTCCTTAGGGTTCTCCTTGTGGTCCTCTGCCTTGAACACAGACAACCTTTTATCCAAAGCGCCCACGCTGATGGATTTGAGAGGGTGGCTTGGAGAGTCAGTGTCCGAGGGGCTTGTGGAGGTGCTTCGCAAGGTAGACGCTCGGCTGCTCCAGTCCTTGAGGCGTAGTCTGGAGTTGGAGACTTTGGTGAGCCGAGAAGAGCAGCAAGAGTCCTCGCTGTCACTGAGGGGGTAGGCTGGGCTTCTTGGCGGGGACAAAAGAGCTGGTGGAGAGACTGACTGACACCTAGAAGCAGAAAGAAATAAAAAATCAAGTCCTTGGGAAAAACTGGAGTTACGAGCCACATTTCTTCTTGCAGGTAAAGTAGAGGATGTCTGCACATCAGGCAACTACCCCAAAGCAACACCAAGGAGTCACCAAACACCACTGAGCCACAGAGTTGGGGGACCAGCAATTAACCAAGGATGAGCAAAGCATTCAGCACTCACAAAGCCAGTTTTTTCATCTCTTTTTACCTCTTTTTCATCTACCACACATACCAGAATAACTCCCTGGCCTCCAAGAATAAGGACTTCCTCTGCAGGAAAAGGGCATTTTCAGGGAGAAGATTCCTGCTGAAGCAAAAATTGGAAAGGCTGACCAACAAGGAAGACAGTTTATTCATTAGTTGCAGTGAGCAAACCAATTTAAAAAGATGCAAGTTTTTAATTCATAAAATCTGAATCAAAGTATCTCCATGGCCAGCAGCTGTGGTATTTTAGCCACAGCATTTCAAATCCCTGATGTATACAGTAAATTTAAAAAATGGAAAAAGGAAGACCTGTTTTGTCTTTGGTCTGATGTTGTGGCCAACAGATTAAATTCTCCTTATCAAGGAGAAGAGAAATAATTTCTTATCAAAAGAATATTACAGACTGAAAAAACATGTTAATCTTCCCACAGTACACATTGAAGAACACAAACTATACCGAAAGGTCTCAATGTTACCTTGGAAAAAAACCCTTAGAATACATTTTTGCCATGGTTTGCAAAATTAGCCACTGATCCTGGGGTTTTGTACACTGTTACAAAGACTTTAAAAACAAAAAGATAAAAGGAAATTAAGCAATACATTAATCAGTGATGAGCCAGCAATAAGAAAATTAAGCCAAAACCACGTCAAAAAGAAGGTTTTTACTGTTCTGCCACAATACACACGTACAAAACATAGCAGAAGTACTAATGACTCCTTTAACATTTTGCCCTAGAAACCCTTCTGTTTCAAACAGTAAGGAAAGAAGAGGAAAGATCAAAAATAATGCCTTGCATATGCCATTAAGTTTGTGTTCTATAAGGCATGTGGACAACCAGTTGAGGGTTTGGGGTTTTTTTTAACTGTCCTATAATCATAAAATCCAAATGGAAGAACTACTTAACCAAAAGAAATCCTGGGAGCATATATCTCAGTTATAGCAAAGGCAAGAAGAGATTCTGAACTCCTCTACAGCTTTCACCCCTAACCACCAGCCAAGCCTTACAAGCACAGGGGCTAAGTTCTTTGCAGTGATGTGAAAGTACAAAGCACTGAGGGAATTTCTGCAAAACTTACTTTGAGACAGGACATTTTTCCTCCCCTTCAAACCCCAAAACAAATTATTAGATTTCCTCCAAATTTCCTAAAGTTGACACTTTGCAAGCAAATCTCAGAAGTTTTATGGGAGAGAAAAGCTCTGGTCAGAAAAGAACAAAAATCGAATTATCACAAAAGTGAACTTATCTCTTTTTCAGAGTCCTGTGACAAATCGAGCCTCTCTTGCATAGAAGTTGCACTTCTTGGTGAGTGCTGTTTCTTCATCATTTTGAAAAATAAATGTGTCCATAGGAAAAGATAGATCTCATGCCAAAGACAATGGCAAATAGTTCACCAACAGCTACTTAAAGCTCAGTGAAAACTTGTCTTCATTTCAGGACAGAGGATGCATGCCAAAATACACTCAATTCATCTTGAGTCCTAGAAGTTAAATTCCCTGCTATTCTACACAGTTTTAGCCAGGTGTCTTAAACAGGAAATCTCCAAAGATCAAAAACAGGTAACAGGTGATGAATATTTTTGGCTGGTTGTCTCAGCACGAAGTTAGTGAATTATCTAGAATGACCCTGGCCTACCTACCTCAGCAGCTCCTGAAGATGCATCTTAAATCAGTCTCCACAGACTTGGAGGGGTGCTTGCCCCAATCCTTCATTATTACCTTCCGCCCCTTATTGATCTCTTCAGTTTAATACTACAAAGTCCTCAAATTTATGTTATCCTTAACACTCACTCCATTAGCTTAGACTTGAGATCGCAGTCTCCAAATTTCTGTATGTCATTTAGGCCTGTTCTAGAGCTACACTAACACTYCTCTGAATGAAGCAAGTATAACTTGGTTGAAATGTATTTTACATATAAAGACCACACTGCTGCCTCTGAAGTCGCTTGCTAGCTAAATGCACTGTCAGGACTCAGCAAAAGGGTAGAGACAGGCCCTGCAAAGAGGCCATGTGGAATTCTTTAGCATATGGAGCACACATTAAAACATTTTTTCTTCCCTCTCCAGAATGGAAAAACTGACATCCAAATTAATGAGGCCCTTTTCAATTAAAAGAATGTGTTAGATCCCAAATGATAATCTATACTGACAATAGCAAGAACAAATTACAAGATTACTGGGGTCTAGTTAGTAATGGGACAGCAGAGGTGCAAGATCCTGCTGGCAATCCTCTCTCTGCCTTTGACTCACTATATAGTAGAAAATATTGTAAGCATTTCTTTCACTTTACTTCATCTGGGAAGCTGCGATCATCTCCACTCCACTTACTGTATGATGTGCAAAGTCATCTTCCTATCATTATTAATAGTGTTTCTGCCTTATATTGTGGCACATAGATGTCAATCAGACCAGGAGTCCAATCTGCTGGGTATCACAGAAATATGTATGTGACAATTGCTACAAAGAGCATACAACCCAGTGGGAAAAATACTTGAATCTAAGAACATGTAGATTCTCCAAGGAGAGAAAGGCCTTTCTTCTAAGATATAGTTTATTAACTACTCCAGGATAGTCTACCTAAACATAACACATTAATCATTTCACTATGCAAGTCAACAGTCTCGTGAAGAAGACAAATTATTTCAGCCCTGTTTTAGTATAAGGTAAATAAGGCATAGCTCACAATTATTGGATTGACACTTCTAGGCTCTGTCTTATATTTGATCCACCAGGCCAACTTCTCTGCAGGATTAATGTAGACTGTATCAATCTGCCTGATACTACTGCTTATAAATTCTACCATGTCTTGTTCATGTTCAGGTGTTGCAGAGTTTGCTGTTTTGACTGTTGAACTTTAGTTTCTCTACTACAAAATTTTAATTAAAAAGGCAATTTAAAAAATCAGGAAGAACACTCACAAGCACCTTGCACAGAATATCTGGATCGCCTGCAATAGCAAATGTTAAGTTAGACTGCACATAGGGCCCTTGAAAGGGACCAGCTACTCCTCTGAGAACTGGTGGAACGCTAACCCCCAGCTGCACTTGCTGATCCAATATTGTTTCCGATTGAACACCACTGCAGTTTTCATTCATAATATTTACGTTCCTGATAGAAATAGTCCCTCATCAGTTTACACTCTAAAGAACTTCTTTTCAGTTGTTTTCAGTGTCAGGAAAAGGTTTGTTGACTCATCAGGAGAGGAGGAAAGAAGTGAAAGCATGATGTGCATGACTTGCAGAAGTTGCACAATGTGTCTCCTTAGAAGTTCGAGCCATTCTTTTAAATCCCAGGTTCCTGGTAAGCGAACTGCACTTACAGCTTGATCTTGAACCCCCTGAAGTCAATTACAAAACTGCCACTCGCTTCGCCTGTACAAGACTGGACCTGCAGAACAAAAGGCCCTTTGGAGGCGTATGCCATGAAGTACTTGTGACACCGCCATTCAGAAA
This sequence comes from Apteryx rowi, assembly GCF_003343035.1. Classification (NCBI taxonomy): domain Eukaryota; kingdom Metazoa; phylum Chordata; class Aves; order Apterygiformes; family Apterygidae; genus Apteryx; species Apteryx rowi. Next base: position 1,057,178 of record NW_020447275.1, on the reverse strand, counting down.
GTTTCTGCCTTACACTGAGTCATACTGTAATCTTAAGTAATCCAGTTAGAAGCTACAGGACCAATTCAGCAAGCAAGAGAGGCAAAACTGTGTGCATATGGCTTCAGGMACGCATTCTCCAATGGACAGTGGCAAGTAGCAGAATCAAAAAATAGTCCAAAAGCTGAACAATGGATAAGATGGTTCTTCCCCAAGAAACCCACTTCCATTAGAAGAATAGTCTCTTGAAGGCTCTATAGTTCTGCAGTCTTTAAGACTAGTATTATTGGACAGACAACATAATGAAATAACTTGTAATCTTTTTGTAAAGCAAAATGTTTTTATTGAAGTTTTCTACATATAGAATGATACATGCAGCACCTTACAAAGCGTATCATTACACACCTTCAAAATATTAGGTATACACAGCATAAACAAAATTATGGAATCAAATTCAGACTTCTTAACAAGTTCACTTGAAGAGAACCTTCTTTCTAGTCAGTGACATTACTTTGAGACTATCGGCATTTCACAAAACAAATTGAAACGAGTTGCTCTGATTCCGTATTTGATGAGAATATTGTTCCAGTGCTCAGACTCAGGCTCAGGCTCTCCAGTCACTGAGCAGGCAGAGCACACTACAGTCTCAGTGTAGCCCCACAGAGCGGGAGCAGCCCAGAAATCATGCAGCCCACAGAAGGGCTCGTGAGCAGGTCACAGACTGCCTGCGACTGCCTACCTGCCTACCCGCCGGGGTTCGCTGTTGCACAGTAATGGGAGCAGACAGAATCGGAGAGGTTGTTTCCAATCCTCTAGACTGTGCTTAGCTTTACTGCTGTGAGTTGTGACCTGAGAAATCACCAGGAGTGCCCACAATAAGAAAAAAATAGTAATTTTAGTGACTCCCTGTAGGACTTGGAAATATAGATATAATCAAGCTTTAAAGTTTGATTCATTCTCTCCTCTCCAGTTCCTCTTTTTCTCAGCAAAACGCAGAAAAAAACTTTCAATTTACAAAAAGTGTAATTTTCCAGACCAGCTCTCAAATAAAGATATGGCTTCCACGCACCAATGTATGTATTCATATCATCAAAGCCTAGTATCATCATGAAGCCCAGTATCAACAGCCATCTCCTTTTACCTGTACCAAATGAACATCTGTGGATAACAGTGAAGATGCATCTCATTTACAGCAAAAAGAGAACAGGATCACTTGCCACACTGCCTTGAGATAATTCGCACCCTACTCCTGACAAAGCAGAATATAAGAAAATTGAATTCCTGTCACCTTTGTGAGGCCCACAGCAAGGCTGCCTTGCACTAAAAATCTATGACTCCACACACCTGGCTGTGTGGAAAGGAGGCAGTATTCAATCCTTGGAGAAGACTCTGAAAGCAGGCAATTCAAAATGAGTTATACAAATTGAGCTATACCTGGTTCACAGCTCCTGTATGCTTCCGTTGCCAAATATCACCTCCAGAATGGAGGAGAAACGAGTGGCAGACTGAGCGCTGGCTTTACAACTGCCGCAACTTCGTTAGATATCCTTCAACAACAGGAGGTAGCCAGAAGGGTGGCCAAAGAGCTGGCTTTATACTTCTTTTGGATGTCAGAATAAGGTGGATAATAAGACCTTGCATTTATTGAAGAGCTTGCAACCACAGTCCACAAGTGTTTTATAAACATGAATGAATCAATATCAAGTTGTATTTCAGATTGGGGATTAAATTTGACTGGAGGATGGTCAAGTGACTTGTCTTGGACAGAAGAGTTACACTACTCCTAGCTCCCACCTCGGCGCTAGGTAGTACAGACTCCACAGCACCGCTCGAGCTCTCCTCGAGCATCAGAAATGACTCCACAGAGCATCTCRTGCTGAAGAAAGACACGTTGCGAGAAGCTGCTCAGCGTTCTTTCAGTTTTGTAAATCCCATCTACCTTGCTTAAACCAACACTTCCAGAATAATAAGACAGTTTTTGGCTCTCACTAATCAAGGGAATTCCCCATTTCAACATGCTCAATCCCTTGGGAGCACATTTTACTGAAAAAAAATGAGGAACGTGATGACAGAAAGGTACTGGGTCTTTCCAGGCTCCTGTTGACAAGATCCCATCCTTTAACACTGATGTTTGGTGAGCTCACATGAAGTCACACAGTGCTGTTTTCATTCCTCAGGACTTTTGCTCTGTTTGCTAGGAAAATAGGGATTTCTTAGTATTTTATTTAGTTTTGTGCTTATCCCTGTTTTTTCTCAGAGCATTGTGCCATTTTCTCAAGACAACCTAACCTGTTTCAGAATAACAATAATAAAATCAGAACCAACTGTGACCTAAACAAGTTAGTCTGTTTACTCAGAAAACTAGAGACTTATCATTACTCTATCCAATATTTATAGAGATCTGGAAAAAAAAAGCTATAGAAACTTCTCCTTTCAGGAGCTGCAAAATTCACTGAATTAAAATAAACATTTGGTTTTCCCAATAATTGAGTATAAAGAATATTTCTCAAGAAAGATTTGAAGATATGCATTTTCATTCATTAAACTGCTTATAATATCCATCTTCAGCTGGATCCTAGGATGATGCAAATCAACCAAGTTCTAATAAGGTCACTAAAGCCACACTAATTCCACGTAATTGTGGATCAAACTCTAAAATTTCTTCTGGAAATTTGTAAGATAAAATGTTAAGAAATCCTCAGTTATTACAGAATCACAGAATCACAGAATCGCTGAGGTTGGAAGGGACCTCTGGAGATCATCTAGTCCAACCCCCCTGCTCAAGCAGGGTCACCTAGAGCACATTGCACAGGATTGCATCCAGGCGCGTTTTGAATATCTCCAGAGAAGGAGACTCCACAACCTCTCGGGGCAACCTGTTCCAGTGCTCTGTCACCCTCACCGTGAAAAAGTATTTCCTCATGTTCAGATGGAATTGTCTGTGTTTCAGTTTGTGCCCGTTGCCTCGCATCCTGTTGCTCGGCACCATTGAAAAGAGTCTGGTCCCATCCTCTCGACACCCTCCCTTCAGATACTTGTACACGTTGATAAGATCTCCTCTCAGCCTTCTCTTCTCCAGGCTAAACAGGCCCAGCTCTCTCAGTCTTTCCTCATAAGAGAGATGCTCCAGTCCCCTCATCATCTTTGTGGCCCTTCGCTGGACTTGCTCCAGTAGTGCCACATCCCTCTTGTACTGGGGAGCCCAGAACTGGACGCAGTACTCCAGGTGTGGCCTCACCAGGGCTGAGGAGAGGGGGAGAATCACCTCTCTCGACCTGCTGGCAACACTCTTCCTGATGCACCCCAGGATACCATTGGCCTTCTTGGCCACAAGGGCACATTGCTGCCTCATGCTTAACTTGGTGTCCACCAGCACTCCCAGGTCCTTCTCAGCAGAGCTGCTTTCCAGCAGGTCAACCCCCAACCTGGACTGGTGCCTGGGGTTATTCCTCCCTAGGTGCAGGACCCTGCACTTGCCTTTGTTGAACTTCATGAGGTTCCTCTCCGCCCACCTCTCCAGCCTCTCCAGGTCTCTCTGAATGGCAGCACAGCCCTCTGGTGTATCTGCYACTCCTCCCAGTTTTGTATCGTCAGCAAACTTGCTGAGGGTGCACTCTGTGCCTTCATCCAGGTCATTGATGAAGAAGTTGAACAAGACTGGWCCCAGGACTGACCCCTGGGGGACACCGCTAGCTACAGGCCTCCAACTAGACTCTGTGCCACTGATCACAACTCTCTGAGCTCTGCCGTTCAGCCAGKTCTCAATCCACCTCACTGTCCACTCATCTARCCCACACTTCCTGAGCTTGTCTATGAGGATGYTATGGGAGACAGTGTCAAAAGCCTTGCTGAAGTCTAGGTAGACAACATCCACTGCTCTCCCCTCATCTACCCAGCCAGTCATTCCATCATAGAAGGCTATCAGATTGGTTAGGCATGATTTCCCCTTGGTGAAGCCATGCTGACTACTCCTGATCACCTTCTTTTCCTCCACATGCTTGGAGATGGCCTCCAGGATGAGCTGCTCCATCACTTTTCCAGGGATGCAGGTGAGGCTGACTGGCCTGTAGTTCCCTGGGTCCTCCTTCTTGCCCTTTTTGAAGACTGGGGTGACAYTGGCTTTCTTCCAGTCCTCAGGCACCTCTCCTGTTCTCCATGACCTTTCAAAGATGATGGAGAGTGGCTTAGCAATGACATCTGCCAGCTCCCTCAGCACTCGTGGGTGCATCCCATCAGGGCCCATGGATTTGTGGGTGTCAAGTCTGCTTAAATGATCTGAAATAAGAAATTCTCTCCAAATTAAAAAATGGCACTTGCGTTTTTGCATTCAGATTATAAATAGATTATATTATGGGTCAGATCTGATTTCTAACTATAACTGAGTATATAAGAACAAAAATGAGTATGCACATCTTTTGAACTGAGCAAGAGGCTCACCTCTTGCTCGTGTTCATGTGAAAGCAGAGCCTTTTATAGTCAGACTGTAACAGAGCAGTTCAGCAGCACAGCAAAGCCCCTTGATTTAGGACCAGCTCCTACAGGCTCTCAGTAAGCATGAGGGTGAATATTGCAACCCATCCTTCACAGAGTAATTTAAATTGACAGTGAACCACACTATTAATCTGCTAACTAGAACCAAATTTACTATGCACGTTTTGATGTTCTGCTACTGAGAACGGATTTAATGGTTTGATATGTTATGAATTTCCATAAAACTTCTACCTAATTTGATAATGTCAGCAGAGAAGAGAAAATGCATAGAGAACAACAAAAACTYAACCTAGAGCCAGTGTTTTCATATCACTGCTACTTTTTCCTGTACAAAACAAGACCCTCTGAAAAGGTTCAATACCGGCAGCTCCAGGTAGCTGGTACAGCCTCCCACTGCTGTAAGGCACGATTGCCAGGAAATAGTCCAGCAGACAAACAGAAAATCGCTCTCCTTCCTCTGTCAGAAACAGGCTTGTGAAAGCTCACACTACTAATCAATATTTTTACACAGATAAGAACTGAAAGAACTACTGCACTACAACAATCTGCAGTACAAGAGTCAGGCCTCTTCAGGTACAAAGAAGCAGCGGAGTAATTCAGAGAAGACCACAAGACAGTAATGACTGAGCAATGCGGAGGGACACTTTCCAGTGATTTCTTTTTCCTCTACCTATAAAAGAACTAGGAATAATTTCCTCTGCACTTTTCTCCAAGGAGCTATTGGAAGTCCAATTTCAACTGTCAAACACTACCAGCAAGTGGTTTGGTTGCATTTTGAGATGAACGACAAGAGAAACCCATTAGACAGAGAAGCAAAGATTCAGCACCATTTGCTTGGGACACTGTGCCATTTCCTTTTGTTCTTCTGCCCCCACACAACGCCCTCACTGGCGAGTTCCCTCCTTTACTGCAAAGCACTAAGGGCGAATGCTCAGAGACAAACCCAGGCAGCTAGACTGGTCTGGCTGGGTTACTAGGYGGTTAGTGCAAGAGCCAAATGCACAACCATCACTAAAATGTGTAGCATGAAATACTCTGCTGCTTATCTGAGACAACCCAAGAGTAATCCACATACTGAYGATACTTTGAGTTTTAACATTTTCTTTTCAGGTACAAATGTTCAGCTAGGCTTGAACAACTTCCTTACATACTACATTAAAGAAGAATCTTTTGTTATGTTAATTGCTCGGGAAGTAGAAAAGGACTTTAAAATCAAGGTCATTGTTACTCCTTCTAACCAAGAATTACGGGAACATAAGATCAGACAAAGGGACCTCCTGGACCACTGAATCCAGACCAAATTTTGTTTGGCAGTAAGTCTTTCTATTGCAATATATTCTGCACTTTAGCAGATCATGCAGTCTATTGCAATTCTCTACATACAGGAGATAATTACAGATGATATTTAATTACCTTAAATCTAAATAAGAGCTTATGGTGAGTAAAGGAGATGAACTTTTCACATCTGATGCTGGACATACAGTAGTAAGGTGGTTTTCAAGCTGATTCAACTTGGTAGTGAAGCAAGAAGTAAAACCTGTCATATCTTGCCTCTCGCTCTGAAATAAAAGTGATATAAATGCCAACATAACCACTCTGCCACAAGACCCTTTATTATTTTTGAGCTCTTACCAGGAATATAGCTCAAAATTCCCAATAACTTGCATTCTGAAAAACTTCCTCTCCTTATTGTTGACTTTGGGATCATGACAGAAGAAAACAGAAGATACTTTCCAAACTAAAAAGTGAATTTGCATAATAAGACAACTTGAAATAGGTTCACTCTCAAGAAATTATGCTAGTGATGAAAAAGTCCCAGCACTTACGAAGAGTGAAGCAATAAAAATCAGTCAAAGTGTATGAATATGATGAAATGTTTAAAGATGGAACAAAACCAGAAACATAAATATTTTTCTGCATGTACTTCTGATAAAAAAAATTTTCAGAGCATTTTGATACTTGCCTTTTAAATAAAAATTGAGACCACATCAGACCTAGATACAAAATGATAGGCCACTAGGTCTGTGAAACAATAAAAAAGTTCAAGTTCTATGTGCCATTTTAAAAAGTTCTAGTTTCTGTGCTCCCAAGAAATACCAAGTTAATGAGAATGATCACGGGATGCGTTAGTGAGAGGAAGCTGTCATTAATTTCTACAAATAAAAAGCTCTTCAGAGTGCTGAATCTTGATAATCAGTTCATAAAGAGAAGTACATAGGAACTCAGCTGACTGTAGTTAAACTGTGGTTTTATGGCTTATAAATGAAGCGTCTGATGTACACCAGCCTAATTCAGGAGTTAATCCACTCAAGTAAATTATGTGAAATGGCAACTATGCTCTACTATTGTACAAAACCCTGCAAATAAGTCAAAGCTGATGAGTCAGATTCTAAATATTTGAATTAGACTGGATTTGTAAAGCAAAAGACAGCAAGAAAATCTGCCAATGACAGATACTATAAAATCAAATGTGATCAATCAATGTGTACTAGGTACATGTCTTTGCCAATAAATTTCTAAGGGTGAAGAAGATAACAGGAAATTGTGAAATTATCTAGACTGAGAGGGCTAGACTCCCTGCTGCTCTGGATTTATGGCAGTCTTCTCCTCTGTCACAAGGCAAACGCAGCACAGTTTTTAAACATTGCCATGTGTAAAGCTTTTTCACCCCCTCTGTACAGGTACAAATAACTACCTAAAACACAGGAATCAGGCACAGAAGATTAACTAGTCTGCATTGTACCTTGCCTCACAAAGCTCAGCAGCTGACTGCACATGGAAAAAATCAAAAGCAGGAACTGAAACATTAGAGACAGCCATTCTCTCTTTTCTACTGAAGTACAGCACTGGTTTCATAGGACCAACCCTCATTTCCTCCTCAAAGAAATATTATGCATCAAAACTGAAAAATGGAAGCCTCCCTCACAGTTACTCTTTTCCTATGACATATTCTGACTAATAATTTATGCAATAGAAATTTCCAGTGTTATGTCTCCACTTTGTCTTATTTTTTATGAGGATCTGAAAATTGTTCAGAGTGATTTAGTCTCACCTGCCTTTCTTAAGATCTTAGGTTTTTCCTTAGAGGGAGGGTGGGAACACTGCAAACGATAGCATTTTCTTATATCAGGCAGAATGCACAAGCACCAATTTGTTTGTTTAAGAACCACCAGTCCTTGAAACTTGCTCTTTAACAGCATGTTTAAACATGATTGTTCAAAATCCCAATGGGTATGGATGCTCTCAGCTTTGCTTTTTCAAAGCACAAGTAATTTTCCAGCATTGTTTATCTTTCCCGGAATCTCAAAATAATAAACTCTTTGGAACCAATCCTGTTAGAGCTTCACAAGTATCCTAAACTTATACGCACACAGTTTGGAATGGGTTATAACATGATTTTATAAACTGTGACATTTAGTTTTTAACTCCTCATCTGAGGCAATTCTGGGTTCAGGAACCTCTAAGTCTGGAATTGGAAAAGCTGTTGTAAAATAGGTTCATTCCTTTTCTGCTGTCACAAGTCAGAAAATATTATGAGGTCACAGTACACTTTATTGAAATATTCTATAGGCAAAGGGAAAAAGAACTGAACTGGAAGCCAGAAAATCATGAGTCCTGACTGTACACTAATACAGAATACTGCCAAGCCTTCTCTGCTTTACATGTAAATTAACTTTTAGGCCACACAAAACCTCATCAAATAGACTTAGGAATAAATATGTAAAGGAGACAGAAAAAAAATGGGAATCTAGGACACCATCCCCTATTTTTAAGAATCATTCTAAATCTCATCCACTCAAACAAGCTGCTTTCAGAATAAATGCATCTGCTATTTGCCTTTCCTACCTGTATACACAAGGATGCATTATCCTTCCAGACCCACCAGTCTAGCTCTGGTCCTCAGCTTCTATTGCTGTAGATGTCAGGTAACTTATCAGTCAGCAGGTGTCAAACTCCTCTTTAGTGGCTGTTTTATCTATAGGTTAAGGTACTTCATTACCCCAAGGAGCAGAATACTAGAGATAGCTGAGACTGGAAGTGCTGTCAACGTCCAGTGAGGTCTTTCTGCATAAATTTGCTTTTTTCCATTTTATTTTTTCAAAAACTAGATTATTTATTTAACACAGTGAGAAAGCATCCTAAAAGCGCAGGTTATAAAACTGAAAACTGTTATCCATCTGTCTGTTACGAAACAGGCATTCTTAATTTCTGTCTTCATTTCAGCTACTAATATCACAATCCAGCAACTTTGAAGCCTGAGACACTTGGACCCAGCAAGAAAATAAAATATGTCACAACAGGATAACACCAAAGTGATTTAAAAGATCTGAAAATATCTGTGCTGCTTCTGCAGTTACTGCACTGCACGGAGGAAAAAAAATTCCTGCACAAGGGAAGCTCCTGCATTATTCGTCTCCAAATGCAGGACAAGCTCAACATCAGCCTCGCCTGAAGGCGGTCTGTCTGACCCCAGGCACTTGGAATCCAGCCATCGTGACAGCAGTTCCCATTTAATTTGGGCTCTGTGGGGCAAGGGAAAAGGAGGAGTAATTCTGATCTCAAACTTTGTCTTAAGAGTGTTTAGACCTCTGAGTGGTCTCGCATCTGATCACTTGCTGAGTGCCATCCTTTCATCAAGGCAACCAAAGCAACTCCAATCAACTTTGTGCAAACTTCCCCTGTGTAAGCAAAACTGCTGAAACAGTGGCATAATGTAAACACACACTAGATTATATGACTCTAAGAAAGCTTTTTTGTCCTCAAAATGGCACTTTTTATACATCTGTTTCTATTATAATTAAAGATGAAGCAGTCTGGCAGCTTTTTGTTTGTTAGCATATTACTCTTACAGTGATACGACTAAACGAATACACTCTTGTTCTTCATCTTTAGCTTAGTTTCACAAGTTTGAGCCTCTGTCCTTTGTCCCTCAGCAGTCAGAAGAGACGGTTTCTATCTGGCTAGAGCTCTGAAGGTCCATGTGCCTAAAACTTTGACCATTTTTTCCAACCGTATCAAGTAATACAATAAAAGATATTACCTCCCTCTGCAAACTTCCCTGTCACTTAGTTATGAGACCAAGCCCAGACAATTCTCTCTCTCTCTCACCCATATATTTGCATTCATTGCAACCTTTGAAAATGGCCAAAATAGTTTTCCTAACAAAATTTACACATTTATTTTTTAAAAAGATCACCACCACCAAGATTCATAACAGACTGAGTAATGGGGAACACTAGTCATTATCCATTAGAAAACCTGGCTTTTCTGTAAACAACTACAAGAACAAAATTAGAAGCAGGATTTTTTTCAGTACCTGAAAAAGCAGAAAAGAGAAGCAGCAGCTGACAAGCGAAATATGACTAGTGGAGGTGCTGAAGCCAGGGAGAAGGAAGGGACCACATGAACACTTGCTGCGTTCTCAGACACCAGAAATAGGCGTGCAAGCGATATGCAAGACTTGGCATGTTGAGAGCAAAACTGCTTGGTCTGCCTTCTCCCACATGGCTAGTAGGGGGATACAGGCACAGAGCTGTGGCCCGGGCCAGCCGTGTGAGCTCAGAGTGAGGGCTCAGGCAGCATTTTGGAAGGTGCCATCCCTGCCGTGACTTACCATGCCTAACAAGGACATACATGTGCTGAACCAACATCCCTCTTAGACCCAGCTGGGCACATGCAACAGCCCACAGCTGCGCTGCGTAACGGACACAGATATAGTCCACATTTTACTGACGTTATGGCGAGAGGAGCAAAAGAACATAACTACAGGTAAAATAACATCAAATAAACCTTGAGAGTTTACCCTGTATGTGTCAATTGAGTATCTAACATGCCCCCTCTTTGGAGGCTATATTCTGCCTCTGGAGGAGGACAGATTGGAAGGATTACACCCTGGCCTCTCTTGTCATCGTCGCTTTATTTAGAGGCTCTGACCTTCTGGTACGCAAACCAGATTCCAGCTATGACGGATAAACGCGACCCTTGATACATTTTACAGTGTGCATAGACTTGTACAGATTAAGAAGAAATGGAATACTTCACTTGAATTTAAGAGGGAATTTTGTTTCAATTTCACTGATGGCCCTTTCTCATTCACTTTCTTCAAATATTTATGAATTAGAGTTTGATTTTCTTCTCACTTATGTCAGCACAAATCAAGAGTTACCAAAGAGAAGTTGCTGAAGATACAAACTGACGCAAAACTTGTTATCAGAGGATGATTTATGGCATTGAACTGGAGCAAATGAACACTTAGGAAAAGCACAGCTTCAGTCTAAATAACAGAATATTCACTGAAAAATAAATTATGTTACCATATCTGACTGTTAATTGTGTGCTTCGTCTGACATTGTTTCAAGAAGCCAGCAAAGCAAGGAAGTGTGTCATGCATAGCCTTAACCGGGTGTCATATGAAGCCTTTGCCAGCCAAGAGTTGTCGGGGGGGGGTTCAGTTGAACACAACTTTGAAAAATTCTGTGATCTGTTTATTCCCCATCTTTTGACAGGCAAACACAAACAAAAAAAAAAGAAGAAGAAAAAAGCCAACCTATGATTTGTGATGTCTGTTGCTATCACACTCATTTACATAACAGTCCAGTCAGGGCCAAATTTAACTTACCCCAAGGCTGCATCTGGCCCTAATTCACAAGTTCACTGGACATTAACAAAGCTCTGAGCAGCCAGGCTTCAAGCACTGAGCACACCAATATGCAAAAGCATGAGCTCAAGGGAAGCTCTCCAAAGCATTTGAGCTTGGCTCCTCTCTGCCCTTTACTGAGATTTTACCATAGATGTAAACAGGAGCAGACTTAGGTCAGGAAAAGGCACTCWTGATATCTTTCCTCACCATGATCAAGGGTAATGTAAAAGTATACATTACTCACCAAGCTGAAACGAGCCTCCTGGACCATTTTGCCACGACACCTACAAGAGCTGTGGGATCTCAAGCCTAAAGTTGGAATCAGGACAATATCTGGGGGATTCATATATCCTTTATAAATATTTCATTCTCACAGGGCCTTGGCTTCTTATAAAACTGTGGATTTAGTTTTACACTCTTCTGTTGGCCTATTAGGTTTTATAAGGAGCTGGCCAATATATCTTTATTCTTCATCTCTTCAGTGGGAATTTGCACATATTACGCTGCAGAGGATGAAAATGATGTGCTTCCACTGACATGGAACAGGAGCACTGCACAGTAATAAAGAACTGCAAGGCTACTTAATACACAGAGTATTAGAGCAACTAAAAGCAACTACACATTCTTTCTATCACTCACCCTTTCCTTTCAGGGCAAAGCCAAAGACAAACCATATGTCCCTACAGGAAGATACATGCATGGCATCAGGCAAAGCATCAAGAAAATGAAAATGATTTGGAACAAAAGAGGCAGCAACAGCATGTGTGTGTAAGGCAGCAAGCAAAAACAACTAGCAACATTGATAAGCCCATCACAGCTGTGAAAACATTTGCTCGCTAAAGACTACAAAAAGTAACAACAAACTCATCGCAGTAATCCATGGACTAATGTATATTTGGAGCAACAAGTTGGAAGTCCAGATTCTGACCCTACTTTACATCCCTCTGAGCCACAGAGAGTTTGACCCACAACACTGATTTCTTTCAAAAGCACAAACCTGTAAGACTTCTGCTATTTTCAATGGAAAAAAACTCAAGCTGTCTCTAATCCCAGGAAGTAAGTTCCTTAGAACACATTTAAAAAAACACAAGCAGGCATCAGAGCCAATACAACATAAAAATGTGTGCCAGCAGCACTGCGTTGGGTTCTGGGCTTCTGGCTCAACACGATTAGCCAACATTTAGAAAAGGACAGTCACTGTCAGCCAACAAATTCAGCCTAGGTATAAATAAGGATGGTATCTCTCTAGCGGACTAACACTTTCCTTACAATAAAACCAAATTTAACTCAATATGTCCAAAGCATGCACCCCAAGTATACAGGAATAAGGGTTGTCATTCCTCATACACAGCGGCATACTTCCAGGGGTGTATCTGGGGAGAAAGAGGGCAATGGCAGAATGCATGCAGAATACTTCTGCATAACTTAGAAATCACCTTCAAAAAGTAAGATTAAAAAAATATATACAGATTTTCATTGGATTACACAGGAAACATGCATTTGGTCATGCAGAGAAATTAGGTTTTGTCTGAGAGCAAGAGAGGCTGGGAGGGAAGGGCATAAATCAAGCTGTAGTCCCCAAAAGTCCCTTGTTTCTATACCTACACACAGCTGCAACCTCTGAAATTAAAGCTATTCCTATCACTACCTTTAGCGAGCAGAAAGCTGGTGTTAAGTTCCCGCATATGAGTAGTAACGCAATAATGAATATCAAGCATGCCTAACTACAAAATCGATTACAGGAAAGAACATTAAAGAAATCACTTCTGCAATATTTCCTGCTCCTTTTGCTTTTGCTTTATTTCTTTTCCTCCTCTCATGTCTCTGACAAGCATGCCGCTATTCATCACTGCAAGCACTTCATCAAACCGACTCCAAACTTACACAGAAATTCTTCTCTCCTGTAAAACTGAAGAATGAAAATGCAGGGATTCTACCTTCAGTCCCTCGTGCCTTGCTGTATCCTCGCCGCTTCCTGAAAACTTACTACCTTACTTCTCAAGCAACAAATGACATACGGTCTGACTGCGCTTGTCAAGCCTCTATCCCTTTGTATGCTTAAAGGGAGGAAACTAACATTAATGTTTAACAAGACTAACACTAACAAAGCCTTTCTCTGCAACCTGACGTGCTGATTTTGAAGGGACAGGTGTGTTAGAAATCTGGCAAGCCAAAAGTTTCCTGACAGTTGCCCAAGACTTGGAGAAAATCTGGGTTTTTTTTGTTTTTTTTTTTAATTGCAGGAAACAATAGTTTACAATTCATTCTTCAAACTTTGAACTGAGGCAATTTGGCTGTGCGTTACTAATGAAATTGTGCAAGCTGTATTAGTTACACCAAACCACAAACACACAGAAATATTGAACAAGCCTGACAGACTGAACACATATCTGGAAGTTCGCATGGATGACAGTACTGTCCAGAGAGAAAAGGGAGAGGTTAAAAATCCACATTAAAATGCCTTCCAGTCACTTCCAACAGTTTCAAAAGGACACAGCCTATCTGGCATCTCCCCTATTTGCCTGTGTTGACATGAACTGGTTTTCCAAACCAGCAGCAAATGAAGGGGGCAGAAGTTTCAAATGCGAGCGATCTGCTTCCCGTGTGCTGCACCGACGAGTCCTTGGTACGGCCTCACCTGCTGCAGAGAGGCACAGCTGCTTCCCTGCCCAGGGCCCTCTAGGCAGAAAGAAAAGGCGAGGTGGCTGGAGTTACCTAGGCTGGGATAACGTAAGAGGATTAACCAACACTTCCCATGCTTGAACACTGCCAGTACCACCTCATCCCATCCCACAGCGGTCCCGTGCATGAGCAATCCAGCTGCCTTCCAGAGTCCATCAGAAAAATCTTTCAAGATTTTCTGAGAAGAATTTGTAATACAAAGCATTTTATGCTACTGCCACCTGACTGGCTTCTGTTTTCAGGGTTGAAATACTAAGGAAATTACCCGAAAAAAGGCTCTAAGAAATTCTGATGCAAAATGGGCTTATACTATGAATCCAAAATACCATTTTCATTTATTAGCTGCTGTTAACCATTTGGCATAAAAGTATATTCATTGGATAGTCACAGTCATGTGGATGGCATACTCGAAGCTGCTTTGCTTTGCAATGCTAACATTCTCTTTCTAAATCGAAGGAGAGAAGAAAACAAATGAATCTTTTTCTCCAGGGTTTTTCTACAGCTTTTTCATGATAAAATATTAACACACATTAAAGCTCATCATTAATATAGCAATCATAAAATATTTCCTTTGTTTTTCTACTAACTCTTTTCTAGATTGCTCTTTTAGAATGCTTGATGAGCAACATTTGGGCACCCTGGACAAAATTCCTATATCTGCATGATAACAAACTCCTAAACATATTTAGTCTTCCCAAGTAAGCAGTCAGGTTGTCACAGGAGCTGATGTTGCCATTGACCTGAATGGAATTTTATGAATCAGCTCAACAAATTTAAAAAAAAAAAAAAAGGGGGCAGCAATACTTGGCTATTGGGAATATCTTACCTCTTACAATCGTTAYATTTAGCTGCGCTTTCAGTACAGAAGTTCATCCTACAAGATGCATGAACCAGCTGCACTGTGGTCAACAGCTTCAGTGGATGGATCTTTATTAAATTCGTTTGTGGTGCTCCCCTATTTTGAGGCCTAGTTTCACGGCCAGTTTTATACACTGGAGGTGACCAAAATGCAAAGAGTCTCACAGTGAATGATAGAATCATGATGAAAGTTTTGAAAAAGTCACATCTAATGCAAAAGATAAAGACGGATAACCCAGAAGTCCTGTATATAGCTAAAGCCTACACACCCACTCCTGCAAGTCCTTGGCTTTACGTGGACAGCGACACTGTGATAATGAGCTGCGTTGCTCTCGGACGGAGGGCCGAGCCTCAAGCCACCCGGGCTCTGTCCAAGACATCTCACTGGAACACTCCCTTGCTTTAAGTCTCCTAGGCAATATGGGCATTTTTTGCACATAAGCACTGTAATAATATGGACAGAGCCTAACTATGTATACTTCCATTAGCTCCTATTTTCCTACTTGCAAGAAAATACTTTGTTTCATTTGCTTTTAAAGGGCATTTGCTGTCAATATTCCTCAAGGGCCAATACAAGGGTGGCACTCAGTGTGGAGACTGAATCAAGCATTTGGCTAATGCCCAGTTACCATATACAATACGATCTGGTGAATAGTTATCCTACTATCTACAGGATAAACTCTGCGAAACAAATGTGAGAATGCTATGTCAATTCATTTCTTGTCAATTCATTCTCTTGACACAGGTGGTGGAGGAGCCAACAAGGAGAGGTGTGCTGCTGGACCTCGTACTAACAAACAAAGAAGGACTGGTGGAAGATGTGAAGGTCGGGGGCAGCCTTGGCTGCAGTGACCATGAGATGGTAGAGTTCAGGATCCTG
The DNA here is from genome assembly GCF_003343035.1 of Apteryx rowi. NCBI lineage: Eukaryota > Metazoa > Chordata > Aves > Apterygiformes > Apterygidae > Apteryx > Apteryx rowi. Next base: position 1,041,648 of record NW_020447275.1, on the reverse strand, counting down.
CAAAGAGGAGGCAGGGCACTAAGCAGGATCGCAACCCTGGACTTCAGGAGAGCAAACTTTGTCCTCTTCAGGGACCTACTTGGAGGAATCCCATGGGTTAGGGCCCTAGAAG